>NW_007257968.1:916068-949767 GCF_000164805.1 Carlito syrichta | reverse complement strand
GCCTCGCCTGCCCAGGCAGGTCTCGAACCCGCGGGCTCAGGCAATCCACTCACCTCAGCCTCCCAAAGGTGCAGGATTACAGGCTGAGCCACCGAGCCTGGCTCTGGATGATTTTTTAAAAAATGTTTTATACTTTTATGAATTTTCTAAATGTTTGCAATCCTGTATATTTCTATATTACCTTTACATTCATGGGAAAACCTTTAATGAATAAAAACAATAATCTTGTTGTAAACAGAAGAATCCTCAACTGTAGAGAAGGTTGTGACTCCAGATGGGAGCAGTTCCTATTGCTGGTTGTAACAGCAGAGAAGAATTTAAACTCTGGCTAGGACTGGCTGGCCTTTAACTTTCCTTCCAGTCCTGGGATTCCGTGAGCCAATTGTTTTTGGAAAAAGACTATCCCAATTGTCCATGAATAAAAGAAGCTAACATTTTCTGATCCCCTCACTGTCACTTTAGAGCAACAAACATTTGTCAGGCACTTGCTAGAAATTCTGACACCTACTGTGTTGTTGAACGTTCAGTCTACAAATAGTCATTACAGGGAACAAAATACACAAAAATTTCTCCCCTGAGTGAGCTTACATTTTAGTAGGAGAGCCAAACAAATAAACAAGAAATTGTACCACACAATGTAATATGTTATGGGTGATAAAGGCTATGGAGAAAAATTAAGCAGAGAGAGGGCATAAGGAGTAAAAAAGTTTCAAATAGCATAGTTAAGGAGGTTTCACTGAGGTGATTTTTTTTTTTTTTTTTTTTTTTTTGAGTCAGGGTCTTGCTCTGTCCCAAGCTAGAGGGCAGTGGTACAGTCAGTCATAGCTCACCGCAGCCACAATCTCCTGGGCTCAAGGGATCTTCTCACCTCAGCCTCTCAAGTAGCTAGGACCACAGGTAAGTGCCACCACTCCCAGGGTCTAACTATGTTGCCAGGCTGGTCTCAAACCCCTGGCCTCAAGCAGTCCTCCCGCTTCACAAAGTGCTGGGATTACAGGCATGAGCCACCACACCTAGCCTGAGGTGAAATTTCAGTAAAGACACTTGGAGATGGGGGAGAGCCCTGGGAACATTTGGAAATGGAGGGTTCTAGGAAGAGGGACCAGCAAGTGCAAAGGCCCTGAGGCAGGAATTTGCACCCTTATTTTCCAAACCGACTTCTTTTTTTTTTTTTTAAGTTGGAGTCTCACTCTGTCACCCAGACTGGAGTGCAGTGACTGCTCCCAGCCACTGCAGCCTCGACCTGCTGGGCTCTGGTGATCCTTCAGCGTCAGCCTTCCAAGTAGCCAGAACTACAGGCACGCACTACCACGCCCAGCTAATTTTTGATTTTATTTTAGAGATGAGGTCTCGCCAAGTTGCCCAGGTGGGTTTTGAACCCGCGGGCGCAGGCAATCCACTCACGTCAGCCTCCCAAAGTGCTGGGATTACAGGCTCCAAACCAACTTCTTAAGGGTTATTATTAAACTCACTATTTTACACAAAGAGGAAACAGGCTCAGAGCAATCTTCTCCATGACTTCAAACATGACAGAACCAGGAATTAAATTTGGATTCCAGAGAGCAGCCCTTCCTCAAGGCACAACCTTCCGACCTAGATTGAAAAACCAGCTACATAAGGAGTGATTCAGCTTTCAAGGGTAGTTCAAGGTTGATTAGTGAAATCTTTTTTTTAAAACAGTGGCACTCCTTCCCCGGATTGACAATCTTCCCTGCATGTTGTTTTTCTTTTTTCAAATATTATTCATTTCCCTTTCCCTTCCTCTCTCTCTGCCCTCCCTCCCTCCTTTCTACCCTTTTGTACGTTATCTAGTTAACGAAAAGTCATCACCCATCTGCCTCCTTACTGTTCATGGCAGTGAGGGATGGATGCTAAGGAAGACTAAGACTTAGTATTTTTCAGCCGGGCGTGGTGGCTCACGCCTGTAATCCCAGCACATTAGGAGACTGAGGCAAGAGGATTGAGCCCATGGGTTCAAGACCAGCCTGGGCAACATGGCAAGACCTTGTCTCTACAATAAATTTAAAAATTAGCTGGGGTGGTGGTGTGTGCCTGTACTTCCAGCTACTTGGAAGGCTGAGGTGGAAGGACCATCTGCGCCCAGCCGGTCAAGGCTGTGGTGGCCGTGAGCGTGCCACTGCACTCCAGCCTGGGTGACAGTGAGACTCCTACTTAAAAAAAAAAAAAAAAAGACTTAGTATTTTTCCCTAAAGGGAATTAAAAGCAATAGTGCACTGAATGCTTTAGAGATGGTTTAGCACCAAACTGACTTTAGCATTGCCAAGAGAAGAAGCCGTCTAAAAGAAAACCACCACAGTGAGTCAGGGGGCCGCATGTGCTCCACCAGAACACTGGACTGGGAAAGGGAGGAGTGTGAGAAAAGCATGTTGTCATGGGTGGGAATTTGGGGAGCCTTTAGGAAATGAGACGCTGTGGGCATTCGTGATAAACAGGAAATAGAGAGTGGTAGGCTATGCCCAAAGACCTTTCAGTCTATGTTTAAAATAAATACATAAATACACTGCTTGCTGTAGTTCTGCTTAAGTGATTTAAGTGAAAACTTAGCAGCTGAGCACTTTTCCTGCAGTGACAAAAGTAAAGTGATTCCTAGTCCTCAGAAAAGCAACTTGCTAAACGCTTATTTATATACCAGGAAATAAAACAGGAAATGTTTCAACTCATTGCTTGATGAAAACAATCTGAAATTAGGATCCAAAACAAAAAATGACCTCATCAGTGACACAAAGTACCCTCAGCCAAAGGGGTCTCAAAATATTTCCCTGCCAGAGTCTTGGTATTGCTATAGCCCAGCGAGTGCAGTGTCCTCATAGAGTGTTGATTTCCCTTGTCCAAAACTTGTCCCAACTGTGCGGGATCAGTGTGGGTTGGCTGATAACGTGGGTTGTTGTGGGGTTTTTTAAACTTTTACATTTTAATTATAGATCACTTTTTTTTTGGTCTACGGATAACCAAATGCTCCAGTACCATTTGTTCAAAGACCATCCTTCCTTCCTTGAATTGCTGTTGCACCTTTATCAAAAGTCAG
Organism: Carlito syrichta; assembly: GCF_000164805.1. Classification (NCBI taxonomy): domain Eukaryota; kingdom Metazoa; phylum Chordata; class Mammalia; order Primates; family Tarsiidae; genus Carlito; species Carlito syrichta. The sequence goes on along the minus strand of NW_007257968.1, from coordinate 946,721 downwards.
TCCTTGAGGACATTGTGCTAAGTGAAATAGTCACTAAAACGCCAGTACTGTATGATGCCACTTATTTGAGGTACCTAGAATAGTCAAATTAATAGAGACAGTGGGGTGGTGGTTGCTGACTCATGCCTGTAATCCTACCTACTCAAGAGACTAAGGGGGACAGCCACCTTGAGCCCAGGAGTTCGAGGCTGCAGTGAGCTATCATCACGCCACTGCACTCTCGTCTGGGTGACAGAGTGAGACCCTATCTCTAAAAATACAAAAAATGGGGAGTTATTGTTTAATAGGCACAGAGTTGCAGGGTAGGAAGATAAAAAAAAGTTCTGGAGATGAATGGTAATAATAGTTGTGAATGGACTTAGCACCACCGTACTGTAGACTTAAAAATGGCTAAAATGACTTAGCCTGTAATCCCAGCACTTTAGGAAGCTGAGGTAAGTGGATTGCCTGAGCCGGGGCAGCCCCAGCAACTTGGGGAGACCTTGTCTCTACAATAAAATTTAAAAATAGCCGGGCATGGTAGCACGTGTCTGTAGTTCCAGCTACTCGGAAGGCTGAGGTGGAAGGATCGCCGGAGCCTAGCAGGTCTACGCTGGGGTGGCCGTGAGCATGCCATTGTCTTCCAGTCTGGGTGATGGAGTGAGACACCAATTCAAAAAAAAAAAAAAAAAAAGGCTAAAATGATCAATTTTGTGTTATGTGTATTTTACTACAATTTAAAAATTGTTAAATGATAAATTTTATGTTATCTGTATTTTATCATAATAAAAAACGCTGAGCTAGAAAAAAATCACCTGGGCATATTTGTATGGTCTATTTCTGAGTTTTTAATTCTAATTTATTTATCTATGGATCTGTCCCTCTTATTTTCTTTGAGACTTCCTCTTTGACCTCTGGATTATTTAGTAGTATGTTGTTTATTTTCCAAATATTTAGAGATCTTCCTGTTATCTTTCTGTTATTGATTTCTAGTTTGATTTCATTGTGGTTGGTGAACATATTCTGTATAATTTCAGTTCTTTTCAATTTACCAAGGTTTATTTTATGGCCTAGGATATGCTCTATAGTGGTATATGTTCCATCGGCACATGAAAAGAATGTATATTCTGTTGTTTTTAGGTAGGGTGCTATAAATGTTAATTAGATCTTATTGCTTACGGTGTTTTTGAGTTCTTCTATATTTTGATTTTCTGTATAGTTCTATAAATTGTTGAGAGGGAGGTTGCAGTATCCTACTATAATTGTGGATCTATTTCTCCTTCCAGTGCTATCATTTTTTGCTTCATATATTTTGCTGCTCTGTTTGGTGCATACACGTTTAAATTGCTGTGTATTCTTGGTTGATTGGCCCTTTATCACTATGCAATATCCTTCTCTGTACCTGGTGATTTTCTTTGCTCTGAATTACTTTTTCTGATATTAATATAGCCACTCTTTATTTTTCTGGTAAATGCTTGCATTAGTGTTTGCATCTCTTGTCATCCTTTTACTGTCAACTTACCTATATTGTTATGTTTGAAGTGAGTTTCTTGTAAATGACATATAATTGGGTTATATATTTTTAAAATCTATTTTTCTAATTTCTGTCTTTTGGCGTGCTTAGACTATTTACATTTAAGGTGATTATTTATTTATTAGGGCTTATCTGCCATTTTTTCATGCTTTTTTGTTTTTGTTTTTCTCTATTTTTTTCTCCGAGTATCTCCAGGTTACTTGAACATTTTTTAAAATTCCATTTTTGATTTATCAATTATGCTTTAAGTGTATTTGTTTGTATAGGGTTTTTTTTAGTATTTTTTCTAAGTATTACATTATATATACATAACTTACTGCCATCTCCTAGTAAGTGTATTGTAGTCAAGTATAGAAAACTTGCCTCCCTTTTAGTCCCTTTATATGCTTTCACTTATAATATAATTGCCTTAAATATTTTCTTACAGCTGAGTGCAGTGGCTCATGCCTGTAATCCCAGCGCTTTGGGAGGTCGAGGTGAGAGAATTACCTGAGCTCAGGAGTTCAAGACCAGCTCGGCGTAGTGGCACATGCCTGTAGTTCCATCTACTTGGAGGGCTGAGGTAGTAGGATCACCTGAGCCTAGAAGGTCGAGGCTGTGGTAGCCATGAGCATTCCACTGTACTCCAGCCTGGGTGGCAGAGTGAGATTTTGACTCAAAAAAAATATTTTTTTCTTACAAATATTAATAACCACATTAGACAATGTTATAATTTTTTCTTCAACCATCAAACATAATTTTAAAAACTCAGGGAGCAAATGAAAGCTTGTTGTGTTTGCCCACATTTTTACTCTTTCCACTGTTCTTTTTTCCTGATGTTCCACGATTCATTCTTTTATTATTTCCATTCTATTGTGAAACTCATTGAATTTGTTCTTTTTAGGAAGTAGATGTCTGTTGGTAGCAAATTTTCTTAGTTTGTCTTCCCCTGAAAATGCCTTAATTTTTCCTTTATTCCTGAGGGGCATTTTCCCTGGAGAAAGACTTCTGGGTTGACAGTTCCTTTCTTTCAGCATTTGAAAATATTGTGCCACTTCTGCCTGGCCCCACATGGCTTCTACTGACACTATGGTTGGGGGAACCTCCTTATCACAGAGAGATGGAGAATGTCCCAGCTTCCCACTCTGCCTCCTCAGACACCATCCAGGCAGGGAGGAAGAGGGGTGCCTCATTATCACCTGGAGGTGGTGAAAGTCCTGGCTCTCCACTAGGCCCCTCCAACACTACCCTACCACTGAGAGAGAGGGGTCCTACTCTCTGATGGATGTGGAAGTCCAGGTTTCCAAGTGACCCCTACTGACTTTGCAAGGATTGGGCCTCATTGACACTGGGTGGAGATAAAAGTCCCAACCTTCCACTTAGCCTTCTCTGCCGTCACCCTAGCAGGAGAAATGGGTGGGTGAGGGTGGAAGTCTAGACTCCCAGGCAGCTTTTCTACCATTTGTTCTGTGGAGTTTGGCTGTATTGTCTAAACATTTCCTTTCTTGCTAGGCTGCTCCTTTCCTGATCTCTTTCCTAGAAAGAGCAGGTTTTTCTTGAATGTTTTGGTGCCTGTGTCCATTGGTATATTAAGCTGCCAGCTTCTCTGGGCTCCAGTCAGGATACATAAGGCAAAAACAAAGCCTGGGAACTCACTGCCATGTCATTCCTTGGGTTCTGAGTTCCCCAGCCAGTATGCTCTTCCCTCAATCTTTTAGTCTTTTTATATTTGTTATATATACACTATCCAAAGGTTCTTAGTTTTACTTAGTGGGAGAAATAGGAATAGATGTATCTACTCCATTTTGTCTGGAACCAGAAGTTGGGAGACACTATTTTTATTACAATTTATTCTCTTCAGGCAAAAGAAAGCAAGAAAATAAACCTTATCACACTGGGTTATGTTCAAGCAATCTCTTTAAGAGTTTGCTTCACTTACTAAACTGTGAGATTTTGGTAGGTTTTCTGCAGAGGAGGGTGGAGTCAGGGTCTCACCCTGTCACCCAGGCTGGAATGCAGTGGTACAATCATGGCTCACCACAGCCTCCATCTCCTGGGCTCAGGTGATCTTTGTGCCTCAGCCTCCTAAGTGACTGTGATGGCCCGTGTCACCATGCCTGACTTTTTAATTTTTTTTGTAGAGATCAAGTTTCGCTATGTTACCTAGTCTGGTCTTGAACTCCTGGGTGCAAGCAATCCTCTTACGTTGGCCTCCCAAAGTGCTGAGATTACAGCGTGAACCACCATGTCCGGCCTAAACTGTGAGTTATTAGAATGTAGGACCTTTTTGTCTTTGTCTTTGTATCCCTAGTGCCTAACAGAGTAGGGACTCTATAAGTTGTTTTTTAAATTGAATTGCAGTGTTATCAAGTGTTTATTCTCTAAGGAAGTTGGAAATTCGTGCAGATACAGACAAATTACCACTAGAGGGCACTAGCAACAACACTTTACGGAGGGCTCTGCCGCCTACATTCCACCCCAGAATTAAACCTTTCTCCACAGCCACTTGTCCTTAGTTTGGTAAGAAAAGCAGAAGCCTGGGAATTCATTAAAGCAGTAGTTGAGCCTCCCAAGGAGAAAAATGGCAGAATAATCTACTTCCATCCCGCCAGTTTGGTTTCATTGTACTGACAACCTCAGCTGGCATCATGGACCACAAAGAAGCAAGACGGAAACACACAGGAGGGAAAATCCTGGAATTCTTTTTCTAGGGACGTATTACATATGTACAAATAAAATGCCTCAATGGAAAAAATATGTATTTTTTATTTTAACCTTTGTGGGGCTGTGTGTTTTTATCTACAATGAGGGGGTTGGATTCGTTTGGTTTTTAAACTCTCATTGCACATTAGAATTACTTTTTAAAAGTACCCAAAGCTGGCCCCACCCCCAAAGATCCTAACTGAACTAGATTGGGGTGGGGTCTGGGCATGTGAGTAAACCCCCACCTCATTCTAAGACTCTGGTTTCTCTTTGAGAGTGATGATAACGAAAATGTCCTTCTCCTCCTTTGAAAAAGCAGCCGAGGTATCTGGGTCACTCCTGCTGCAGGTGGGCAGAGAGTCTTGAGGTTTCAGGTCTGTGAAGTCTTACTGGCAGTGAATATGTGTCCTTGGTGGGTCTAGCCGGGGTGAGTGGTCTCCTGGGGACATTGTTTCTTCTCTGCAGCAGCCATTTGCCCAAGCGGCCATTCTGCTCAGGGTCTTAGCACTCCATAGTCACCTAGTGGTCTCCAGAGAAGCCATCCACTTGTGGCAATATTTCTGAAGAGACAACAGTGGCTTTCACTCCTTCTGGGAACTTACGGCTTGCCCAGCTTCCTTCGTAGAGACAGAGCAATGTGCAGAAAGCTGTTACAGAGAAGAAAATAAGGTTTATTGCACACTGTCTGAGTTCCTGGCGGTGCACTAAGGAGAATTCACATTTAATCCTCTCCAAACCTTCTGGATATTTTAAAAATCCCCACCTGTGAAGTTCAGGAAGGTTAAGTAAGTTGCTGAGCATCACATGGCTGATTTAGTTATCCCTCCTCTTATGGGGTGGGCTGTGCTTCAGCCATGCTGTGGAGGATGGAGTGGGGTGCAGAAGTGGCCAGAGAGGTACCCTGTCATCTCTCTGACCCCTGCTAGCCTAAGGCCCAGGACCACCCCCCTCCCACTCTAGCAGTACTGTCTAAGGACCAGTATGATTCCAGACCTCTGTGGGACTGGCCCTCCCTTTTCTAGCCAGGGAATCTGAGCCATGGCAGAAGCCAGTGAGGTGTGGCCTAGGACCACACAGAGTTCAGAAACCCTTCACCTTGGGCCCTATGGAAATGGTCTGGAACACTGGGTCCATTCACTAATGTGGGAACCCAACAGCAAAAGGAAAGTCCCCGAGGAGGCAACCCAGTCTCCTCATGGGAGCCCATCAGGAGATGGGAGCAGTGGAGCCACTGAGCAGGACTGAAAGCTCCTTGTAAGATCAAGCTCCTTCTTTGAAGCTAACTATGCTGCAAAGAGCCAGAGTTTACCAGCCAGGATGGGAGCAGGCCTCACACGGATGACCATCAGCCTCTGGCTCCACTCCGTGAGGGATGGGCTTACTTTTGAGGAGGGAGCTCAAATGCCCCTCACTACACTTGGAGGGGCTTGTAGAGGCTCAGAGAAACTGTGAAGTCCAGGGTTGGGGGATGGAGACCGCAGTTTAGGGGGGTAGGCAGGATTGCAACCTTCTTAACAGAGCCATAGCCAGAACAAAGGGGAGGGCTGGAGCTGAGGCCCCACCCCTAGGAATCCACACCACTCCCTTCAGGAGTATGGACCTGCAGTTTTACAATCCTGAGCTGGGCTAAACCAGTGAGACCTGGACCAGCTAACATGAGGAAAGATTTCCATCACACCGCCAATTCCAGCACTGCTGAATGGGTTGGGAGCAAGGGCTGGAGAATTCATGTTTAATTAATTCTTCAAAAGCATAGGGCCAGATGAAAAATGTTTTATGAGATGAAACTGTGACATAGGGTGATAAAACAGTTCTGGAGATGGACGGTGCTGGTGGGTGCACAACAATGTGAATGTACTTAATGCCATTGAATGAAACACTTAAATTTTTTTAAATGTAAACTTTATGTTATATAAATTTTACTACAATTATTAAAAAAGATGAAAGTGGTCAACTTGGAAAGTATGTTCAGCCAATCTCATCTGAGGCTGAAGAGAGGTTTCCACAGGCCCCGAGAGCATGCAGGCTGTGACTCCCAGCATCCAGGGAGACATTGTCTTACCTCTTCCTCAGGGCCCAAAACAACCGGCCCATGGGTGAGAAATGGATTCCAAAGAACCCGATAGATGTGGCTCTCTTCTTGCCCTTTCTGGTCATTCCTAGGTCCATGCGACAGGGTCATCTCTCTCCTCCCCAGAAATATTTGGGGATGTCTATGAGCCAATAAGTCAAGCTCTGGCCATGGAAGCATTTTTGTCACCACGCTTTAGGATAGATGAACCATTTCACAGAATTATAACTGGTATGAGCACGTAGAGTTTGCAGTGGAGAATACAAGCATTCAGGCTGAGGGAGCCAGGTAATGACCCAGCTGAGAACACATTCTCTGGACAGAGGTCCATAGTATCTCATGTAGGGGTTGGTGGCAGTGTGCTAGGGACACAAGAAGTCCCAGGAGAGAAGAGACTTATCTGCCTGGAGGGTATCTTTGCTTACAATTTACTTAAAAATTCATGGCGTGGATAAGATTATGTTTTTGCTTTCTTTTTTTAGATTAGAAAATATAGTTTATTTAGAAAGTAAATGAGAGAGAGAGAGAGAAAGAGAGAAATTCACCTCCCCAAGGTAGGGGAAGGGGCCAAAGCCAAGAAACATGGTGGCCATAGCTCAAAGAGCCACATGGACATAAATGGCCATAATATGTTTTTATTTTTAGTATTTAAAAAATTTTTTTTTTTTTTAGTTGAAGTCTCATTCTGTCGCCCAGACTGGAGTGCAGTGGCTGTTCCCGGCCACCACAGCCTCGACCTGCTGGGCTCAGGTGATCCTTCCACCTCAGCCTTCCAAGTAGCTGGAACTACAGGCGTGCGCTACCACGCCCAGCTAATTTTTTGATATATTGTAGAGATGAGGTCTTGCCAAGTTGCCCAGGCGGGTCTTGAAACCACGGGCTCAGGCAATCCACTCACCTCAGCCTCCTCAAGCGAGGGATTACAGGCTGAGCCACCGTGCCCAGTTATGTTTTTATTTTTAAATATATTTATATCACTTTGGCAACTATAGACTAAAACTGAAATGTTACAGAAGATCAACCTGCTCCTTGTACAAGGGTGACATGCAAATTTATCAGGCAGTTCATATTTTTAAGCAGCAAATAATTGAAGAGTAAAGTTTTTAAAAATCCTCTTCAGGCCGGGCTCGGTGGCTCAGCCTGTAATCCCAGCATTTTGGGAGGCTGAGGCGAGAGGATTACCTGAGCCCACGGGTTCGAGACCCACCTGGGCAACTTGGCAAGACCTCATCTCTACAATAAATAAAAAATTAGCTGGGTGTGGTAGCACGCACTTGTAGTTCCAGCTACTTGGAAGGCTGAGGTGGAAGGATCACAGGAGCCCAGCAGGTCGAGGCTGTGGTGACCTTGGTGCAACTGCACTCCAACCTGGGTGACAGAGTGAGACTCCAACTCAAAAAAAAAAAAAAAATCCCCTTCTCAACAACAACAAACCAGAAAATATTTCAGAATAAATTTAACAAAAGATGGGCAAGACTTATGAACTCATGTGCTTAAAACTACAAAATATTCCTGAGATTTTTTTAAAAAAGATATAGATACATGGAGAAGATTCACTATGTTCATGGATTGCAGGGCTTAATATTGTTAGTTCTTTTCAAATTAAGGTATAGATTTAACACGATACCAATCATAATCCCATTAGGGTTTTTTGTAGACATTGACAAACTGGTTCTAAAGAATATGTGGAAATTCAAAGGACCAAAATATCCAAAGCAATCTTGAAAGAGAAGTTAGAGGACTTACATTACCTGACTTCAAGACTTATTATAAAAATACAGTAGTTGAGATAGTGTGATACCACTATAAGGTTTAACACGTAGGTCAGTGGAACAGAAAAGAGAGCTGAGGAATAGACCCACACTTATGTAGTCATTTGATGTTTGACAATAGTGACAAAGCAACCCAATGGGAAAAGGAAAGTCTTTTCAATAATTGGGGCTGGAATAACTGGATATCCACAGGGAAAAAATTAGTCTCAACTTCTACCTGATACAATATATAGAAAATAATTCAACACATAGGTAGGATCATAGATCTTTAAAAAAAAATCATCATTATAAACATAAAACTAAAGTAATAAAGCCTTTAGAAGAAAACAGAGGGGAAAAGCTTTATGGCTTGAGAGTAGGAAAAAATGTTTCTTAAACAGAATACAGAAAGCAGTAACCATACATTAAAAAAAACTGATAAACTCAACTTTATCAATATTGAAAACGTTTGCTTATTAAAGACATTGTTAAGAAAATGAATAGGCAAGCTACAGACTGGGAGAAAATATTTGCAAAACATATATCTGACAAGAAATGGCATCTGGTGTATATATAATGAATTTCTACAACTCAATAATAAAAAAACACAAACAATCCAAATAAAAAATTGGCAAAATATTTGAACAGATCATCTCAAAAGATAACATATGATTGGACAATAGGCATATGAGAAAATCTTAATATCACTAATAATCAAGGCAGTGCAAATTGAAATCACAATGATCTACAACTACATATACACCAGAATGGCTGCAATTTAAGCACCTGACCCACACCAGAGGCTGATGAGGATGAGAAGAAAGAACTTTCACGCATTATTAGCAGGAGTATAAAATGATTAGCAGGGAATGGTTTGCCTGTTTTAAAAAAACTAAATATACACCAACCCTATGACCTAGCAATTCCACCCTTAGGTATTGACCTGAAAGAAAAGAAAGTATATGTCCACAAAAAGACTTGTACAAGAATATTTATAGCAGCATTGTTCATAATAGCCCCAAACTGGAAATAGCCCCGATGTTCATCAACAGTGAAATGGATAATAGTGCTATAGTCATACAATGAAATATTACTCTAAATAAAAAAGAACAATCGACTGATACATGCAACAATATAGATGACTTTCAAAATCATGTTGAGTGAAAGAAGCCTTACACAAAAGAATATATTCCACATGATTCATAGAAAGTTCTAGAACAGGCAAATTTAACCTATTATGGAAAAAAATAAGAAGAGTGGCTTCATCTGGGAGGTTGGGACAGGGATTGACTAGCAAGAGGCATGAGGTAACTTTCTAGAGTTATGGGAATGGTCTGTGTCTGGATAGAGCTTGGGGTTGCACTAGTTTATGCATTTGTTAACATTTGGCAAAGGTTCACTTAAGAGTCGGCATTTTATTGCTTATGGATTTCACCTCAAAAAACTGAACAAATACTGAACTCCAGTTAACAACAGACATGCTAAGGTAATCAGGGGAAAGTATATGGATGTCTGCAATTGATTTTGAGAGGCATTTAAAAAAATAAAGTGGATGGATGGATGGATAGATATGAGATAAAGCAAATACAATGGAAATAGTAGAAACTGGGTCATAAGTACAGAGATTTTCACTGTAAAATCATGTTTAAAATTTTTCATTTAAAATCGTTGAGAAGAGACATATAACTATATCATGGAGTAGCACGTAAAATTTATGTGAGTTTTTATGATAGAACAGGTGTGTTCCAGAAAGACCCAAGACCCTTGAAGAACTTTCCTTTATTGACCTAATGCACACGTTCTCCTCAACACTTACCTACAATGACTGATTTTTTTCCCCTTTCTTGCTCTTGGAAAACAAGTGGCAATTTGTGCCTGATATCTGTGTGTGTCTCTCTGTGACCAGAAATTCTGCTTGTTTGCTATTTTAATTTGACTATTATCAGACTCAAGAGGGCTGCTGCCCCTTGCACTTGTCTGAAAGAAGTCTGTTGGAATGTCACTAAGGCCCATCATGGTTTCTGCCCAGAGAGAAGTAGTAAAATAGGCTAGGCCATCTCTCCCCTTTGAAGCAGCTGCCTTAATGTGTCCAACTTTGTAGCTCACGGTTGGAGACACATAACATTCTGTGTCCACATCCTAAGATTAAATGAGTGGAGATCTCAACCATTTAGACCTCCCTCCCTCCCTCCCTCCCTCCATGTTCTCTCTCTCTCTCTCTCTCTCTCTCTCTCTCTCTCTCTCTCTCTCTGTATCCTCTCTCTGTCTCTGTCTGTCTCTCTCTCTTTCTCTTTCTCTTTTTTAGATATGAGGTCTCACAGTGTTGCCCAGGCTGGTTTCAAACTCTTGGGCTCAAGCAATCCTCTCACCCCAGTCTGTGAAGTAGCTGGCATTACAGACGTGAGCACCTTGCCCAGCTAGACTATTCAGCATTTGAAAAACATTATTGTATCAGTAGAAACTGAAAAACCAGGGTGGTTAGTGTGTGAATACTCTTGAGCATTGTCTTAGGCAGAGAATAAAGGGAACAAAAGAAAACCCCTGTGACTGGAGTCTGCCTCTTGGTGTCTAACTCTTCTGGCTCTTTGTTTGATACTACAAAGAATCCAAATATTGCCTGCGGGAGGTTGTTCCTGAACCCAGCAAGGGTTTAAAACAACGAACTTCAAAGAAATACTGTGTTTCTTGTGGACTGCTTGGGGGCATGCCCTGCAACTCCCAAGGGATTCCTTCACTCTCTCTTATTCCCATTATATTAGTTTCCTGGGACTGCCTTCACGAAGTCCCCAAGACTGAATGGCTTAAGACATCAGTTTACCCTCTCAGTTCTGTAGGCTAGATGTGTGAAATCCAAGTGTTGGCAGGACCATGCTCCCTCTGATGGCTCTAAGACAGAATCTTTCCTCTTCTAGATTTGGTGTTCACAACAATCCTTGGTGTTCCTTGGCTTGTAGATGCGACCTTATCTCCAGTCACATGCCAGCTTCTCCCTGTGTGTCTTCATATCATTTTCTCCGCATGTGTCTGTCTCTGTGTCCAATTTCCCCTTTTTATAAGGGCATCAGTCATGTCAGATTAGGGCCCACCCTAATGGCCCCATTTTAACTTTTGTAAAGACCCTATTTCCAAATAAGTTCTCATTCACAGGTAATGGGGGTTGAGATTTTCAACTTTTTGGAGGACGCAATTCATCCTATAACAGACACTTTGGAAAAAAAAAAGATTTGAGGAACACTGAATTTATTCTCATTTAATTGTTGTAGTGACATCATGATGTATATGTTGGTTGTTGTTTTTAACAGCTGAGAAGCCAGACATGGTGGCTTACGCCTATAATCCCAGTACTTTGGGAGGCAGAGATGAGAGGATTGCCCGAGCTCAGGAGATCGAGAACAGCCTGGGCAATTTGGCGAGACCTCATCTCTACAATAAATAAAAACATTAGCCGTGCGTGATGGCGCACGCCTGTAGGGAGGCTGAAATGGAAGGATCGCCTGAGTCCAGCAGGTTGAGGCTGCAGTGACTGTGCGTGTGGCACTGCACTCCAGCCTGGGCAACAGAGTGCGACTCTGACTCAAAAAAAAAAAAAAGGCAGCTGAGGAAACTAAAGCCCAGAAAGCATTAAACAACTTGGACACTGTCGCCATAGTGGACACTTACTGTCATATTGCCCAGCGCTCATCCCTTTTCTTTTCGTGAGAACACCCTAATTTTTTTAAAAGGAACCTCACTCTCAATTCAGATTGTTTGGATGGAGTTGGCCTCACCTCCCCACTGGGCATGTGACGAGGCCTAGCCAATCAATGCATTCCATCCTCCTGACCACCTGATTGGTTCTGCCCTTAATGCTAGCCAGCCACATTATTCCATGCTAATATTATCTGGAGAGAAACAGGCTAAAATAGAGATTCTCGTGAATGGGTATATAGGAAATCCCCTGAAATGCAGAAAGAGAGATATGTAGGAAGGTGATTCTAGAGAAAGAGAGAAAGAGGCTCAGGTCAGAATCCGGGCTCCGGCTCAGGTCTGGATGCAGATTCTTGGGGTTTGGGGGGATTGTTGCCCCCTGAAGATCTTGACTGTGCTCCTAACCTCCCCCCATCTCTAGGTTGTACACTTAGGCCATATTTGGACAGGATCCTTTAGGAAGGACAGCCTGTGGACATACAAATAAAATAGTAAATTTTATACAGAAGTGAAGGTATCATGATAATCATTTTGTTAGAAACCTCCTTTAATTAGACATGGCATCAAGATGAATACATTCCAACATTTTAATTTGCATTTAGAAATTCAGGTCATTTCTAATATTGTCCAATTGACTACTATATGCCAAAATTAATTGTTCAAGTGAAGTTTTATGACAGAAAAAAAGTCATTTTAATATCTACTTGATTATTTTTAGACTGGAACTAATTATTGAATCAGAAAATAATGAATAAATGCTATTATTTCAAAATTCAGATAATATGGGGTTGCAAATAAAATATCATTTATAATCCTACTACTACTAACATTTTGATGGATGTGTCTGTGTACATAGCTATTCTTTTTATTAAAATGGGAGCATAGTATGTCTATTATTTTATAATTTTATCTATTTATTTATGAATCAAGATCTCACTCTGTCACCCAGGCTGGAGTACAGTGGTATGATCATGGTTCACCACAGCCTCAACCTCCTGGCCTCAGGCTATCCTCCAGTCTCAGTCCCCCAGGTAGCTCTAACTACAAATGAGTACCACCACACCTGGCTATTTTTTTTTTTTTTTTCTGGTAAAGACAAGACTATGTTGCCCAGGCTGGTCTTGAACGCCAAGGCTCAAGTAATCCTCCTGCCTTGACCTCCCAAAGTGCTGGGATTACAGGTGTGAGCCACCATGCCTGGTCCATGCTATACTTTAAAACTATCCCACACTCTGGTGGAGAAGAGACTTTGGTTGAGAACCATGACTCTGGGAGTTTACACAGACGCAGACATAACTGATCATAAGACAAAGCTGCCTGGGGTGAGAGCTTTAATGAAGGGAAAAGAAGGTGGAGGTGTGAGTAGAGCCTTGAATGGTAAACAGGACTTAGGATTTTTGTAGGTGGCATTGGAGGATGGTGTTCCTACTAGGAGCAGCATGGACAGAAGCAAGGAGCGGGGAAGCACAGCTGTGTTGAGTCATACACATGAGAGCAGGTAAGTGGGGGAAGCCGTGCTGTGGGTGTGTTGTGTCCCTGGAGCTGCCAAGCTGAGGAATCTGGACTTTATTTTTATTCTCTGCAGGGGGGCGGGGGGCAGAGAAGTTTTCAGATGAGGTGTAACCTGAAAGAATTGCAGTTTGGTGTCCATTGAAGAGAACAAATTGTGGAAGGAGATGAAAGGGGTCATGGACCCCAAAGGTACAACTTTTAGGGAACAAATTTGTCAGCGTTCCCCAAGTGGTGGCAACAGAAGGTGACCTCAAGCCCAGAAGCCCCAGGATTCTCCCTAACAGGCACCTGTGCAGAGACTGACTTTGGTTTGGAACCAGTGAAAGGGGAGGCCTTTTATCTCAGCACTTAGGGAAAGTAGAGGCACCAGAGCTGGGGGTGAGGGTCTACGAAGCCAGGGCTGGGAAAGCATCAGAGTATCAGGACAAGGGAGCCCCCCACCCCAGGTAATTGTTAACAAGACCCTGTCCCCAGTCCATTGGCTTTTACTACCAGATTGGGTGACTGCTCAGTTGAAAGTGGCCTGGGACAGCCTGAGGTGCTCTTAAGAGAATTGGTAGGGGTTGGAGTGGGGACAGGGTTCACTGGGACAAGGCTCAAAGTCAGAGATGGGCTGGATATGGTGGCTCACACCTGTAATTCCAGCACTTTGAGAGACAGAGGCGGGTGGATTACTTGAGCCCAGGAGTTCGAGACCAACCTGGGTAACATAGCAAAATCTCATCTCTACAAAAAAGCAAAAAACTAGCTGGGTGTGGTGGCACACGCCCATAGTCCCAGCAACTCGGGATGCTGAGATGGAAGGATGGCCTGAGCCCAGGAGGTCGAGGCTGCCATGAGACGTGATCGTCGTGATCATGCTGCACTCTAGCCTGGGTGACAGAGAGACCTTGTTTCAAAAAAAAAAAAAAAAAAGTCAAAGATGAAGATAGTTTGACTCTTTCAGCTAAGAGCCAGTGCGCTGCTCAGCCCGCTGTGGCCTGACCTGCCCATTCCACCTTGTGGTTAGCGTGAGAACTGTGAGTGGTGTAAGCGTGGCCAGCATCACTGGCTCTCAGCACAAGCACATTCCAATTGAAGACGGCAGGGAATACTGCACCAGTCAGAGTGGATGAGTAGGAGCACATTGAACCCACAGGCACCTATGGCAGATGTCGTCTCATCTGCCCATCTCTGACTTCAGGGGGGTGGTCCTAGGTCAGCCCAGTTCTTGTTTTCCTTACCTATTGCGTCTATTCATTGAGTGTCCTTGTGTGTGTACATATATGTAGCTTACTAAAAAAAAAAACAAAACTTGCTTATCACAGAAAACTTAGAAAATAAGAATAAGAAATTGAAGTAATTAAAATAATCACCCAGAGATAAACTCTCTGAAGCCTGTGATATATTTCCTAGCGATGTTTATTTCCCTATTTAAAAGACAAGATTATAATATGTGTGCTGTTTTGTGACATGCCTTTTCTACTTAACAGTGTATCACAAAGGTCTTCCCTTGTCATGAAATATAAATATACATAATCATTTCCACCAGCTGCTTAGTATCCCAATTTCATGATTGTGCATTAAGTTGTTAAACAAATCTCCTCATGGTAGACATTTAGGTTCTGAAAATGTTTTGCTTCTCTCTCTCTCTCATCTCTATCTCTATCTCTCTCTTGAATTCTTAGAAGTGAGATTGTTCTTTCAGATGGAGTAGACTATTTTAAAGTCTTTTTGCTAAATGTAACAACCATCTGATATGTTTGCCTGGTCAGCATTTTTTCCCCTGCTTCTTCTAATAACAGCACTTTGCTTTATCGTTAGGGAGTCACATCTTCTCCACTCTTTGTGGTCGTTGTGGGCTGTCAGTCACAATGTACCTCTTCTCTGTAGAGCTAGCCAGAGTTCTTTATCCCCTGGTCACCATGATCAGTTAAGAGATGGACTGATTCAGGAAACTGGATCAGAAACTGAATATAAAAATTCTGTGAGAGAGAGGGTGCTTCTCTTCCTTTTGGTTTAGAAGCCATGAATAGTAATCCCAGCACTTTGGGAGGCCAAAGTGAGCGGATTGCCTGAGCCCGCGGGTTCAAGACCCTCCCGGGCAACTTGGCGAGACCTCATCTCTACAATAAATGAAAAAACTAGCTGGGTGTGGTAGCATGCGCCTGTAGTTCAAGCTACTTGGAAGGCTGAGGCGGAAGGATCGCCGGAGCCCAGCAGGCGAGGCTGTGGTGGCCAGGAGTGGCCACTGCACTCCAGTCTGAGTGACAGAGTAAGACTCCAACTCAAAAAAAAAAAAAAAAGAAGAAGCCATGAATAAAGTCAGGCATGGGCTCACATCTGAAATCCCAGCACTTTGGGAGGCCAAGACAGGAGGATTGCTTGAGCCCAGGAGTTCAAGACCAGCCTGGGCAACAAAGTGAGACTGTCTCTACAAAACAAAACAAAACAAAATTGAAAAATTAGCTAGATGTGGTAGAGTGCACCTGTCGTCCCAGTTACTTGGGAAGCTTAGGCAAAAGGATCACTTGAGTCCAAGAGTTTGAGGCTGCAGTGAGCCATGGACAACAGAGTGAGACCCTAACTCAAAAAAAAAAAAAAAAAGAAGAAGCCATGAAGATATAGGCTTGAGGCTCTCAGAGACTGTCTTTGCTGCCATGTAGGTAGAGTTTGATGAGACTAAAGCCAACACGCTCAGGGAAACAGAGTCAAGAGTTAGAAAGTTAGAGCCCTAATGACTTTGCTCAAGCACCTGGATCCATCTATGCCTGAAGTCATCCTTCTCTAAGTCATACATATTAGTTGAGTAAATAAATACCCTTTTTGTTTTAAGCTAGTTTTATTTGGGTTGCTGTCCTATGTGAGTAAAGGAGTCCTGAGTGATACACTATGTGTCTTCCTGGAAGGTCATACCCCCAATGACAAATTTATACCCCCAATGACAACGGATGACAATGCTGATTTCCAGGGCCCAGCTCCTTGCCATTCACAGATTATGGACTAAAATATGATGGGTTGGAAAAGTAAAGAGAGACAGCTTAATCTTAAGGAAGTGGAACAGGTTTGAGGACTGACAAACACAAATTATTAGAAGGTTGTTCCCTTGAGTGCCGCAGGAAGGAAGGACATTCACAAGCTATAGTAAGCAGAGTAGTTAATGAACAACTGGCTCCCGCACAGATGTTTATGATGGTTAACAGCAAGTGACCAACAAATAAGAGCAGCAACTAGAAACCCAGGACACTCAGATCCTGTGCATGGCAGCATAAAACTACAGAAACTCAGAAGCAGAGATGTCTACTAGCAGACTATGGACTGCGTCCAACCAAGGAATATGGTTTATTCGATTTGTAAAATGTCTCTAAAACTTTTGATAAAGGAACCTGAGTTCTCAAAGGGTCTGAAACAGGAAAGTTCCAAGGAAACGTGGGACATCAACTTGGGCCTGAAAGGGGGAAAGTGACCAAAGACAGTAGAGTTATAGCAGAAGAACATGAAAGCCATCTTGAAGAGCTCCTATTGGCTAGAGCTGGGGCAATTTGAGCATCAAAAAAGAATAAAGACCAGACACAGTGACTCCTGCCTATAATCCCAGCACTTTGAGAGGTAGAGGTGAAAGGTAGGAGTTTAAGACCAGCCTGGGCAACACAGCAAGACATTGTCTCAACAAAAAAAAAAAATAAAGAATGAAGTTTGTAATTGATTATACAACATTGAATATGTAAAAACCTATGAATCCCTAATGATGCTTTTTTTTTAAAGAAAGGAAAATACTTTGTCATCATTGAACAAAACTATTACACCAACTCTGTACTCTGAGAATTGGTAATTAAAGGTCAAAAGTAAGCATTTTTTTCTGCCCTCCAGTAGGATCCAGTAGTTCCAGTTTCAGTATAACCAATTCTTTACAGTAGTAGAATGTCAGTTAATAAATGCAGGAGAACCTATAGTATTAGAAAACAACTTGCAGTCCCTAACAAAATAATTGATTCAGACAAGGTGCGCCAATGGATGTTAAAGCCACTAGTTAAAAGGTTTCTGGGAGGAAATGACTGGTCTAAGGAAGAAAATACAAAGTTACAATGGAGGGAATCATGTCCACCATCTTAGCATCGCTATGAGTAGAATGACACCTCGTGCCTTCCAAAGCCACATCATCTGAGATGTACAGGGCAGGGGGGACCCAAAAGAATCTGGCCTTTGCTTATAAAAAATTGTGTATTTATTCTTACGTGTTTAAACTTCAGTTACCTTCAAAGCACTCGCCATTTGATGCAATATACCATCAAGATGTATCTTTTCCACTACTCAAAACAGTTTTTGAACTCGTTTTTGAGACCTTTTTGTGCTTCTGCTGTTTTTGTTTTATCTCTTCCACATCGGCAGAATGTTTCCTTTTGAAGACTTTTTCATCTGAGGGAAACAACAACAACAAATTTGCTTGGGGCAGAATCAGGTGAACAGGGAGGGTGGGGCACGGGCCATATTATTTTTGGTCAAAGTCTACTGAACACTTAGCGCAATGTGGACGGGTGTGCTCATAAATCACCCATGAAGAAATGGACAAACACATTGAAAGACTCCCCCCCCCAAATTTTGCAGAAGCCGAACGCAGCCTCTCACAACAACACTTGCTGGTACACTGATGCCGATGGGTTCCTAGAACACAACTAGCGGGGGATGCCAGTATTACAAGGGGCCTGCTCTCCAAAAGATAATTCTGGGGTTTTTGGGGTCTTCCTCATACGCTTGCCAAAATTTTAACCTGAGTTTAATATAGACTTTAGATCTAACTTCCAGCTTACAGGAAATGCAAGGAATAAGTAAGGAACATATTAAGTGACACCACAATTAAACAACCAGTCATATAGACATTTAGGGCAATTCAGCAACACATTGGTCTGGGTTCTGCATTCAATGTAAAACAAAAACAAAAACCAGTAGGAATTCCTTGAGATTAAAGACACTTAAGATACATAACAACAAAACTCAATTCTCGGTTCATGATTAGATTCTGGTTTGAACAAACCATCTAAAGAAGTCATTTTAGGGAGTAGTGAAAGAGATTTGTATAAGGACAGGGTATTAGATGATATCAAGAAATATGTGTTGACCGGGCTCAGTGGCTCAGCCTGTAATCCCAGCATTTTGGGAGCCCGAGGTAAATGGATTGCCTGATCCTGTGGGTTCGAGACCAGCCCGGGCAACTTGGCAAGACTCCATCTCTACAATAAATCAAAAATTAGCCAGGCTTGGTAGCCCACGCCTGTAGTTGTGGCTACTTGGAAGGCTGAGGTGGAAGGGTCACCTGAACCCAGCAGGTTGATGCTGGGGTGGCCATGAGTGTGCCACTGCATTCCAGCCTGGGTGACAAAGTGAGACTCCAGCTCAAAGAAAGAAAGAAAGAAAGAAAGGAATGTGTGAGTTTTCTGAAGTGTTATTGTGTTATTGTAGCTATTTAGGAAAACATCTGTGCTTTGAAAAGATGCATACTGAAGTATTTAAGGATGAAAATACGAAGGAGAACCAAAAAAAGAAAAGAAAGAAAAAACTGGAATTATCTCTTAGAGGACAGGCCTCTTATAGTACAGGCTTCCCCCACTAAGTAAGAGTTCTAGGAACCTACTGGCATCAGTGTGCTAGCTAGCATTGTTTTGAGAGGTGGTGTTTGGCTTCAGTGAATTTTTTTTTTTTTTGGAGCTTCTTTCAACGTGTTTGTTCATTTCATGATGGGTGATTTACAAGTGCACCTGCCCATGCTGTGCTGAGTGTTCAGTAGTTTTTGACCAAAAATGACATGATCTCTGTGCCCTACCCTTCCTATTTACCCAATCTCACCCCAAGAGACTTTTTTTTGTTTCCCTGGATGAAAAAAGTACTCAAAAGGAAATGTTTGGCTGATGTGGAAGTGATGAAACAAAAAATGGTAGAAGTACTAAATAACATCAAAGTTGACAAGTTCAAAAACTGTTTTGAGCAGTGGAAAAAGCATATCAATAGGTGTATTGCATCAAATGGAGAGTACTTTGAGGGTGAATGAAGTTTAAACATGTAAGAATAGCTGGGCGCGATGGCTAAATGCCTGTAATCCCAGCACTTTGGGAGGCAGAAGCAAGAGGATTGCCTGAGCCCATGGACTCAAGACTAACCTGGGCAACATGGGGAGACCTCACCTCTACAATAAATCAAATAAATTAGCCTGGCATGGTAGTACATGCCTGTAGTTCCAGCTACTTGGAAGGCTGAAGCGGAAGGACCGCCAGATCCCTACAGGTCCGGTCTGTGGTGGCTGTGAGCATATGACTGCACTCCACTCTGGGGGATAGAATGAGACTCTGACTCAAAACAAAATAAATGAATAAGTAAACAAACATGGAAGAATACACAATTTTAAAAAATAAATTCCAGGTTTTGGGGGTTCCCTTGTATTTTAAGAGCATCTTTGATTTTGTTATTGTAAAATATTTTAGCAGGAAAAAAAATAGATGAAACAAATATGACAAAATGTTAAAACTGTTAAATTTGAGTGATAAGTATACTTGGATAATGAGTGTTCATATTACTAGTCACTCTATTTTACAGTATATTTTAAGTTTTTCATAATTAAAAGTAAAAAATGATTAATCTTTGCTCAAACATTAAAAAATCTGGAGATACCATATGAAGAAATCCAGATTTCTTGCTTCTCAGGAAAAATCGGACTATCTGGCTGCTGAGCCCACATTTCCAAATGGAAACATCTGGTCCTGAGCAGTGGCTGCCCTTTCAGATCCCCTCTGGTCCCCAGCAACTCCTTCCCTCAGCCCACTTCGGTCACCAGTTTACCAGCTTGGCCCTTGAAAGCATCTACTGCCCTGACTCAATTTTATGTTTGGCTCACCCAGCCCAACCTCCTTCTTAACCACTTAGGTCTTTCTACCTTCTTTCCTTCCGCTGGGACTTTAACCCAGAACCTAACCCCCTATGTTCAGCCTAAAAAGGCTCAGTCGAACATAAAAGCTGCAATTAAGCCATCGTTTCTAGGATACTTAGAGAATGAAGGCCCCTGGTGAGGAGGGGGGACCAGTTTTATGCTGATGACTCCTGGAGCCCAGTGAGAACCTGAGGGGACGCGGGGTAGGTTCTGTCCCAGGCAGCAGGTCAGTGCCCAAAGGCCTCTTTTAGGGCAGTGTAGTTGATTTTGTGATATGTCTTAGTCATGTGGTTCTAGGTCACTGATTTTATTTTTATTTTTATTTTTATTTTTTTGAGTTGGAGTCTCACTCCATCACCCAGACTGGAGTGCAGTGGCCGCTCCTGGCCACAGCAGCCTCGACCTGCTGGGCTCCAGCAATCCTTCCACCTCAGCCTTCCAAGTAGCTGGAACTACAGGCGTGCGCTACCACGCCCGGCTAATTTTTGATTTTTTGTAGAGATGAGGTCTCACCAACTTGCCCAGGTGGGTCTCGAACCCGCAGACTCAGGCAATCCACTCACCTCAGCCTCCCAAAGTGCAGGACTACAGACTGAGCCACCGAGCCCGGCTGGTCACTGATTTTATATGAATGCTTATCATTATTCTTGGCTGTCCACGAGCACCCTTCTTTTGGAGTGTCCTTTACCATTTGAGTCTGTGCCTCCCAAAGGTAGGAATCAGAAATTTACTTCCCCAGCTTCCATGTGACCTGGTCTCCACCAGTCAGCTGCAACCTTTGACAGGATAGTGGCAGAAGCACCCAGCTTCAGAGGCAGTGATGGCAGGGTTGTGTGGTAGCATGTGGAAACCAGCATCAACCACATGAGAGACAGCCTGGCCCAATTGGGGCAGCAGTGCTATCTCCTCATAGCAGATCTTCCTTGTCATAGCTGTCAATCCTGACCTCCTGCCCTCACAGAGATTTCTTGAGAGGCACAAAAATGCCTTTCCTGCCTAACTCGCAAGAGTGGCTTCTGTTGTTTGCAGCCAAGAACTCTGAATGAGTTGCCGTTTAATCTCTCCAGGCATGTTACTGTGAAGAGTGAAGGAGATAACAAAGCCTGGAAACCAAGCTCTCCAATTCCCAAATCAGATCACTTTGGGACTCAGGGCCACTGAGATGTGGAGCCCCAGGGTGTTGGGGAGGTGTCAGCAAACCAGCTGCTGAATGAGGAAGCTACCTCTTATTGATGAAATCAGCAAAAAGAAGAGCATTGTCTTGTCTGCCTTGGCATTAAGCATTTGATTCATGTTTCTTGACAAGGAATTGTTAGTTTCACTAATCAGATAGGGCAAACAAGATTTGAACTTCTTCCAAGGTAGACTACTGGATTTTCCCTTGGGTCCTTTCAAAACTTAAGAATCTCCTGTGATGAATAGTTCTTTCAGGATACTCTCAGAACTCAATGAATAATATTGCCTTGGTTTCAGGACTCTGTGATCCTTTAATCCCCCGGATTCTCTGGGAATCTTGGGGAATCAAAAAAAGTGTGGTGATATGGGAGAGACAAAGAAAGAAGAAAAAGAAAAGGAAACCACACCCATAAATTCCAATGTTGAGAAAGAGTACAAGGAGTTATCCAAATCAATTAGGCACATGATATATAGCAGCCATGTCTAAACAGTGCCCTCTGACTCAACTCTACTGGTGTCAATCCAGATGAAACATCCATCTCCTGAGCCTCCTCCATCAGCCCAGGGGCACTCATGGCACATCATGAGTGGAAGGAGGAAGACATCTACTGCCCTGACTCAGTTTTATATTTGGCTCACCCAGTCCAACCTCCTTCTTAACCACTTAGGTCTTTCCACCTTCCTTCCTTCCTCTGGGACTTGAACCCGGAACTTAACTCCCTAGGTCCATGTGGAGACAATCCAGCAACCACCCATATTGAAACTGTGGAGGAGTCATCGGGGTGACTTAGATGGCAGATAATAATAATTATAGCCAAAATTTAGATAGTGCTTACAATGTGTTCTAAGACCTGCACTTATATTAACATTTCATTCTTGTGGTAACCCCATGAGGTGAGTACCATTATCTCCATGTAGATGAGGTAGAGAGGTTAAGTGATTTGCCCAAATTCGTACCATCTCATTCACATATTCCCTCCTGCCTAATTACTCATAAAGGTAAGAAGCAAAGTGGAAAGTGAGCTTATCCAATTGTACCCTAATTCCTGGGTGGGCTTTTCACTCTGAGAATGTCTGGAGGTTGAGACATTTCTCTGAACTTTCTATGAATACATAAGAAGTCTTTTCTCACTAGCTCAAGAGTTTGCAATGGCTCTCTGGGTGTTTAGTCCCCTAGAGAAGCACCCATAGGAATTAAAGGAACCTGACATCTTGGTAAGATTGCTTGGCTCTCTTGTGACCAGGTAGGCAGCTTGATTACCCTCATAGGGCTCAGTTTCCTTATTTGTCAATTAGTAATGAGAATATTACTAGCTCAGGGAGTTGCTGTAAGATTATGCATGTCAAGCACTTACATGGAAAAAATGAATGTCCTGTGTAATTATTGGATACATTGTGTCTCCTCATTATTCATCATCTACACAGTTATATTCTATGTAATGAATACAGAATAGATGAGCTGTTCCCATGAGGAAACTCTCAACTCTCTGAAGATCAAGAGAAGGCAGGGGTAACCGGACAGCATTAACCCTGAACAAACACCTGCAGAATATTAGTCACCTATTGGTGTCACAAAAGACAAGTAAAGGTGGGAGAGGGAGACAAAACAAACCAGTGAGGGGACCGTAATACACCACCTTTGTCATGGATAAGGAACTGTAGGGTCAGAGAGTAGAGAAAACACTATTCCCATCCTGGGAGAACTGAAGGGAAAAGGACAAAAAGCCTGCCTGGGTTTAAAGTAACCTTCAACCAG
Source organism: Carlito syrichta (assembly GCF_000164805.1). Taxonomy (NCBI): domain Eukaryota; kingdom Metazoa; phylum Chordata; class Mammalia; order Primates; family Tarsiidae; genus Carlito; species Carlito syrichta. Next base: position 923,678 of record NW_007257968.1, on the reverse strand, counting down.
CTGGGCGTGGTGGTTTACATCTGTAATCCCAGCACTTTGGGAACCCAAAGTGGAAGGATTACTTGAGTCCAGGAGTTCGAGACCAGCCTAGGCAACATCCAAAACCTGGTCTCTACAAAAAATCAGGAAGCATGTGTAAGTGATTCAAATACAGAGAAATTTAGAAGAATGACTGACTCAGAATTCAGGAAAGTGGTGAGGAAGGAGGGGTATGGATCAGGGAGGGACACATAGTGACTTCTAGGGCACTGGTATCATTTTGTTAAGGTGGATGGTGAACACATTGGTATTCATTCTGTTATTTTTCTTTAAAACTTTTTATTTTTATATATTTTATATGTATAAAATATTATACAATTTTACTCTTATAATTTTCTTAGGAAAGAGGAAAATGCAGTTGCAAAGGTTTAAAAATGAGACACTTCAAAGGACTTGAGTAAGCCATGCAAGGTGCTGGCTTTAGCTAGCACTGAGGTATGCAGTTGAAGGATAATTTATTTATTTATACTTTTGAGTTGAGGTTTCACTCTGTGCCCAGGTTGGAGTGCAGTGGCATGCCCACTGTTCAACACAGCCTTGACCTCCTGGGCTCAGGAGATACTTCTGTCTCAGTCTCCCAAGTAGCTGGAACTACAGGTGCACGCTACCACGGCCTGCTAATTTTTAAAAATGTATTGTAGAGATGGGGTCTCACCATGTTGCCCAGGCTGGTCTCGAACCTGTGGGCTTTGGCAATGCTCTCGCTTAGACCTCTCAAATTGCTGGGATTGCAGGTTTGAGCCACCGTACCCGGCTTTTTTTTTTATTTTTAAACACTTTTCATGCCATTCCTCACCAACCCTCTTACTTGTTTGGAATTTAAATGCTTTATATCTGGTCTTTGAGTAGTGACCCTAGTTTTTGCTTATTTTTATTGTGGTAAAATATATGTAACAACATTTACCATTTTAACCTTTTTTAAGTGTATAATTAACTTAACACTAAGTGGTGCTAAGTACTCTCACATTTTGTACATTTGTCACCACTATCCTTCTCCAGAACATTTTCAATGAACCCAAATTGAAATTTAGTACTCACTGAATAATGACTCCCCTTCCCTCATCCCTGGTAGTCACTATTCTACTTTCTGTCTTCAGTTTTTTTTATTTGTCTGTTTAACATACATACTTTACACAACAAAAGTCTATCAACATCTGTACATTTCTCCCAACTAATACAAGAGCCTTAGAATGCTTCAAAGCTAATCACATCTCCTAATTTATGTCATATTCTCATGTACCACTTCAGCCTGTTTCCCATGTCACACACCCAGATTTCACAATATATAGTATTTTTAAAGAGAGAGTATATGCTCAGCTTTAATCTGCATCTTTGTTGATCATTCTTTTTATATATCAGTTCTTTCATATAAAATACCTGAAGTACATTTTTTAAAATTTGGGGTCTCACTGTCACCCAGGCTGGAGGGCAGTGGCACAATCACAGCTCACTGCAACCTCGACCTCCTAGGCTCAGGCGATCCTTCCACCTCGGCCTTCCAAGTAGTTGGAACTGCTGGATGCAGTGGCTTATGCCCGTGATCCCAGCACTTTGGGAGGCAGAGGTGAGAGGATTGCCTGAGCCCAGGAGTTTGAGATCAACTCAGGCAACTTGGTGAGACCTCATCTCTACAATAAAACAAAAAATTAGCCAAGTATGGTGGTGCACGCCTGTAGTTTCAGCTACTTGGAAGGCTGAAGTGGAAGGATTGCCTGAGCCCGGGAGGTTGAGGCTGTGGTGGCTAAGAGCATACCACTGAGAGTGAGACTCCAACTCAAAAAAAAAAAAAAAAAGTCGGGACTACACGTGCATGCTAGTACGCCCAGCTGGTTTTTAAACTTTTTTGTAGAGATGAGGTCTTGCTATGTTGCCTAGTCTAGTCTCAAATCCCCGGACCCAAGCAATCTTCTCATCTCAGTCTCCTAAAGTTCTGGGATTACAGGCATGAGCCACTGACCTGGCTTGAGGTATGTTTGTTAAATGTTTTTTAATGATGATTTTTTGGTAGCAACACTATTTTTGTTTGTCTTAAAATGATTTTATTTCACGGTTCTTTTTGAAATATAGCTTCACCAGGTATAGAATTATTGGTTGACAATTGTTTTCTTTTAGAGCATTGAAGATATTATTCTTCTTATCTTCTGGTTTCAATTGTTGCTGTTGAGAAATTAGCCACCAGTCTAATTGCTATTTATCTGTATGAACCTGTGTTTTCTCTAACTGCTTTTTTGATTCACTCTCACTCTCATTCTCTGATGCAGTGTGTGTGTGTGTGTGTGTGTGTGTGTGTGTGTGTGTGTGTGTGTGTGTGTGTTATGGTTTTGTTGTGCGGTACTTGGGTTTAGATTTCTTTTATTTATGCTGGCTCACTGGGCTTCCTGGATTTGAGGATTAGTCTCTTTCAACTATTCTAGAACACTCTCAGTCATCATCTCTGCATATTACTTCTTCCCTATTTTCTCATTTATTTCCTTTTGGAAATAAATTTGAGGCTTTTTACTTTATTCTTCAATGTGTCTTATCCTCTTTTTAATACTTTCCATCTTATTGTCTTTCTAGGCTATATTCTTCACATTTTCTTCAGCTTTATTTTCTAATTCACTAATTCTTTATTCTACTATATCTAATCTTTTATTTGAAACAGATTGGCAAATTATAGCCTGCAGGACGGTCCCATGGCCTGTTTTTGTATAGTCCTCAAAAACTTTAAAGGATTATAGAGAAAACCAAATAATACGTGATAGAGACCTATATGACCCACAAAGCCTGATATTTGTTGCCTAATGTTTTGCAGTAAAAATTTGCCAATGCCTAATTTAAAACATTCACATTCACCATTGAAAATTTTTTTTGTTTGCAATTATGGAAAATTTGAAACATACAATAAATAGGAAAGGACTATATAATAAATACCTACATTCTTGTGACCTAAAGTCAAGCATTTTAACATTTTGCCATATTTGTTTCATTTATATATATTTTTGCCAAATCATCTTAAACAGTAAATATCATGATACTTCAATATTAAATACTTCAGTGTGTATCTTTTTAAAAAAATTCTCATAAATAACCCAATATTATTATCACACCTAGTCAAATTAACAATAACTCCTTAATACTGTCTTATGCCCTATCCATTCAAATCTCTCCAGTTTTGTCTCCAAAAGATTGATTATAGCTATAATAGATTTTCAAACCAGGATCCAGTCAAGGACCACAGGTTGTATTTGGTTATTTTATCTCTTAAGTATCTTTTAATATAGGATTGTTCCTCCTCTTTCCCTACTCCCCTCTTTTTAGACATTGACTTTTTGATGCAACTAGGAGAATGATCTTGCATTATGTCCATGTTCTGGGTTTGCCTGCTTCCTCATGGTCATCACTGTATTTTTCATTTCAATTATTTTTTTAATGTGTAAGAATTGATTTTATTTTGTTTTATTTTATTTTATTTTTTGAGTTGGAGTCTCACTCTGTCACCCAGACTGGAGTGCAGTGGCAGCTCCCAGCCACCGCAGCCTCGACCTGCTGGGCTCCGGCGATCCTTCTGCCTCAGCCTTCCAAGTACCTGGGATTACAGGCATGCGCTACCACACCCGGCTAATTTTTTGATTTACTGTAGGGATGGGGTCTCGCTGCCCAGGTGGGTCTCGAACCCACGGGCTCAGGCAATCCACTCATCTCAGCCTCCCAAAGGCGCGGAATTACAGGCTGAGCCACCAAGCCCGGCTGATTTGATATTTTTTTACATCTTCTTGGTGTCTCTTTATAGTGGCCTATACAGTGATAGAAATGCTAAATAGTAGCTATTATAGATCTCTTCCCAATTCCATGTTTGGCAACATCACATTAGTAGCTTGAAATTAGTCATGGTGGGACAGCATGGAAATCATCAAATGCTACAAATCAGGTCTTGTTTTATTTTTTTCTTTGTTAAGTTTGTTTTTGTTTTTGTTTGGTTTGGTTTGGTTGGGTGTATATGTGTGTGTGGAGACAGGGGAGTCTCACCATGTTGCTCAGGTTGGTATTGAACTCCTAGGCTCAGGCAGTCCTCCCCCTTCAGCCTCCCAAAGTGCTACGATTACAGGTATGAGACATTGTGCCCAGCCTATTGTTTCATTGATTGTCTAGACTTAAGAAAGTGATGACTAGCTACTCTAGAGGTTGAGGCAGAAGGACCGCTTGAGCCGAGGAGGTCGAGGCTGCTGTGAGCTATGATTGCACCACTGCAGTCTATGGCCTGGGTGACAGAGTGAGATCCTGTCTATAAATATAAATATAAAAATAAATAAAGTGGTTTTAAAAATGTTAATAATTAAAATTAAACTTAAACATGTGTGTGTCTGTAGCCACTACATTGTGAATAGAACAAAAATATCAAGAAAATAATCTTCAGTATTTGATAATTATTATCTGATTGAGCAAAGAAACAGTTTACATTATTGACTAATGAATAAAGTTCCAACAAATGTCTTTGTTGTTTCATTTCATCTTCATCCTTAACATAAAAGTGTTCACCAACATTCATGTTACAGCTATGTTGAATGACAACCACCAGAAGCCTACAAATACAAGAGTTTGATAAAAATCAACAAAAATATGTTGTGAGAATTGTCTATATGGAATTTACAATAGGGTATTTTTGTTTTGGGGTTTTTGTTTGTTTGTCCTTTTTTTTGAGTTGGAGTCTCACTCTGTCACCCAGACTGGAGTGCAGTGACCGCTCCCGGCCACTGCCGCCTCGACCTGCTGGGCTCCGGCGATCCTTCTGCCTCAGCCTTCCAAGTAGCTGGGATTACAGGCGCGCGCTACCACGCCCGGCTGATTTTTGATTTATTATAGAGATGAGGTCTCGCTGCCCAGGCGGGTCTCGAACCCACGGGCTCAGGAAATTCACTCACCTCAGCCTCCCAAAGGTACGGGATTACAGGCTGAGCCACTGAGCCCGGCTACAAAATATTTTATTTAGCATTCAGTTTTTTCATTAGGAGGCTCCTTTGGACTCATGTTCTCCATGGATTTCCAGCTACAGGAGGCTTGGCTAAATTTTATGAGCCAGATATTTGCTTATTAATTATACCTCTATACTCCACAAGGTTGTAGACTCAGCCATGACGGTACGTGCAGCAAATTAATAGACAATTCCTCACTGTAGCTCATTGTAGTACCATTTCCTGTCTCCTCATGAAACATGTTTGGATTTAGGGTGTGAGGTTTCTGGTGGTTCCATTGTTCTGAGCTGTATTCTTGTGCTTTCATTTTGTGAATGGTATGGGTGGCTTCAGCTTGGATGTAAATTGTTATTATTATTATTAGTAGTAGTACTTTGGTTCTTCCCTAGTCCTGCTCAGTTTGGGTAAAGAAGCATTCCACAAAGGGCGAGTAATCTTTTTTTTTTTTAAATAGGGTCTCACTCTGTCACCCAGGCTGGAGTGTAGTGATCTCAGTGCACTGCAGCCTCAACCCCCCGGACTCAAGTAAACCTCTGGTCTCAGCCTCCTGAGTAGCTGGGACTACAAGTGTGTGCTACCATGCCAGGCTAATTTTTTATTTATTTATTTATTTATTTTTGGTTGAGACAAGGTCTCACTGTTTTACTCAGGCTGGTCTTGAAATCCTGGGCTAAAGTGAGCCTACTGCCTTGGCTTCCCAAAGTGCTGGGATTACAAGTGTAAGCCACCGCACCTGAGTGAACCATTCATTTTAATTGGCATCCTTGGCTGACTAGTAAGCAGTTGGGCCTGCCTTACTCTGCTTGGGCTGCCATGACAAAATACCACAGACTGGGTAGCTTAAGCAACAGAACTTTATTTCCCCCAGTTCTGGTGACTGGAAGTCCAAGTTAAAAGTGTGAGCCAATTAAATTCCTGGTGAGGGCTCTCTTCCTGTCTTACAGATAGGAAGACTTCTCACTGTGTCCTCACATGACAGAGAAAGAGAACAAAGTCTCTGATGTCGCATCATATAAGGACGCTAAAAACTATTGGATCCAGGCTTCACCTTTATGGCCTAATTTAAACTCAATTACTTCCTTACTCCAAATACAGCCACACTGTAGGTTAGGGCTTCAACATACGGATTAGAGGGGAAACAATTCAGTCCAAAGAAAGTACTCTGAATAGGAGACCCAGTATGAGTCAAACACACCCAAGTTCAAAGCCCAGCTCGGCCACAGCTAACTCTGTAAAATATTTAATCTTTCTGACTCTCGGCTCCCTATTCTGAAAAGCTAAAAAAAAAAATTAAATAGTTGCCTAGATGATGCTACTCAAAGTGTGGTCCGTGGATCAGCAGCATCACTATTGCCTAAGGTCATGATAGAATGTCAGGCTCCATACCAGACCTGCCAAATCAGAATCTGCATCTTAACATTATCCCCAGTGATTTGTATGTATGTTGAAGTTTGAAAAGCACTGAAATAAATGGTATGACTTAGTCCAGTTTGGCCATGAGGCGTGTTGGGAATATTGTGACATAAATTGGGGGGACACAGAGAGGAGCCAGGGCCAGGCAACATTGTGATCTCATTAGGACTAGCTCAGCCCCGAGGAATGCTTGAAGGGAGGAAAGAAAGGGTATCAAAGCCTGAGAAAGGGGGACTACTGAGTGCTGACCCCAGGCAAAGCTCCCCAACTTTCCCACTGCATGGCCTACCAGGGCACAGCTGGTTGAGTTTCTAGCTGGTGCTGCTGTCTAAGGTCTCACTGCTGGGTTGGGGCAGTGGCCAGTGGTAGTTATAGAAGGCTCCTCTTCTTTCTTGCCTTGTCTGAACTACTAGTTGAAAGAATCTGCCATTTCCCTCTCACTCTGGGCCTTTGCATCGGGTGCTTTCCTCCCTGCCCTTTTTTTCCCAGCTCATGACTACTCATCCTTGAACGCCCATCTTAAGGCCTCTTCTTCCAGAAAGCTGTCTCCCATTCCTTAGCTGCTCTCATACTGGCCGGTGTTTACCTGGAACTCACTCTCACTCATCACATTGCCTTATAGATGCCCATGCACCTATCTGCCTCCCCCAAGGTCTTTGAAAAAGTATAGACTGTCCTGATGTTAAGAGCTTAGGTAGGCTTAGGATCCAATGTGACCTCTGCCACTGCCCAGTTCAGTGACTTTGAGTAAGTCTCTGAATTTCTAGAAACTTCACTTTTCTCATTGATAAAATGGAGGTATGGCTCTTTTGAGGCTTAAGTGAGATTAAAAAAAAAAAGGATGGCATGTAGGACTTTGCAACCACAACCCAGGTGTGCAAGAAACATCACAATTCCTTATTTTCTTTAAATCAAGTTAAGTCTGACTCTGGTAGGCAGGAGGGAAATTTCATTTCAATCCTTTCTGGGCCTTCCTTCCTTCTCTCTCTGCTCACATAATAATATTGGAAACTTTCATGATGTGCAGAGAATGGGAGAAGGGCCTGAGAGCTGGAGACACCCAGGATGTCAGAGATTTGCATGCTTGAGCATATGGGACGGTATAGTGGCTAAGAGGGAGGGCTCTGGGGTCAATCCCACCTTCACAATGCACTGGCCGTGTGGCCATGGGAAATCTGCTTGACCTCTCTGACTCTTAGTTTTCTT
>NW_007257968.1:898057-916048 GCF_000164805.1 Carlito syrichta | reverse complement strand
CCTCCCTCCCTCCCTCCCTCCCTCACTTCCTTCCTTCTTTCCTCTCAAGTCAGTCTCACTCTGTCATCCAGGCTGGAGCGCAGTGGCACAATCATGGCTCACTGCACCCTCAACCTCCTGAGCTCAGGTGATCCTTCCACCTTAGCCTCCCAAGTAGCTGGGACTACAAGCATGCGTTACCATGCCAGCTAATTTTTAATTTTTTGTAGAGTTGGGGTTTTGCAATGTTGCCTAGGCTAGTCTCAAACTCCTGGACTCAAGCAATCCTCCCACCTCAGCTTCCCAAAGTGCTAGGGTTACAGGCAGGAGCCACTGCCCACCCAATCTAGTTTTCTCATTCTTAACATGGGGATGATGATAGTACCAACCCACAGGGTGGTTCTAAGGTTGCAAGCTAATCCAGAGAAAGTTTTTAGCACAAAGTACATGTAAAGCATGTGGCATCTGGAAAAAGTTAATTTAATAAAGGTTAACTTATTATTATTATGCATAATATAAAGTCAATGTACATAAAAATGATTGTTTATTATCGATCTTATAGTCAACCTTCTTGCTAAATTATTTTATTTCTAATACTTTGTTTTAGATTATTTTGATTTCCATGTAATCACATAATCTGTCACAATAGTTTTGTTTCCTCCTTTGCAAGCCTTATTCCTTTAATTTTGTCATCTTGTCTTACGATCTGACTCTGACCTCTGTAGCAATTCTAAATAGAAGAGGTGGCCAGGCTCAGTGGCTCATGCCTGTAATCCCAGCACTTTGGGAGGCTGAGGCAGGATGATCCCTTAAGCTCAGGAGTTCAAGACCAGCCTGAGCAAGATGGCAAGACTCCATCTCTTAAAAAAAAAAGTGAGGTATGGTAGCAAGCACCTATAGTCCCAGCTACTCAGGAGACTAAGGAGAGAGGATGGCTTGAGCCCAGGAGTTCAGGGTTGTGGTGAGCTGTGATCATGCCACTGTCCTCCAGTCTAGATGACAAAGTGAGACCCCAACTCAATAAACAAAAATGAAGGAATACATAAATAGAAGGGGTGACAGTGGGCATTGTTGGCCCCATCTGGATTTTAAAGGGGATGCTTCCTATTTTTCCTACTAAGCATGATATGTCCTGTAGCCTTTCAGTAAATTAAGATAATCAGTGTATTTACATTCTTTTATAGCTATTTGTGATCTTCTCTCTTCACTGGCTGTTAGACCCTTGATTATAGGGACTGTGTCTGCCATGAACTGGACAAATCCCCCCATGGTTGAATTTAGCAGAGGACTGGCATTAGCCAAGGCTCCAGGTTGTCTGCTCTGTTATGAGGTTGCTCCTAGTCCAGCCTTCAGCCCCGTCTCCCAGAGCTCAGCCCCAGCCACTAGCCCTCTTGCCCCACTTCTGGCTGATGACAAGAGTTGTGTGGGAAAACTTTGCCTTGCAGTTCACCTCAGAGTGGATGAGCAGACCCAGGGATTAGGTGTTTGTTGACCTCTTTCATAGATCCTGGCTCTTAACCTCAAGCCAAACATGGCTACAAATCCAACCCAGCCATTGGCGTAGCCATGCACCTCCACAGGCAGCATCTTCCCTGCAGTGGGAAGTTCTTTCCTGTAATCTCACTTGAGATCCCCTCCAGGAGCTCCAACAAGCTGGATGGTACCCAGTGACACTCTGGGGGGTCTGACTTCCACACACTGCAGATAAACCCCTTCTCTCTCTCTTTCCCCTCTGAGACCCTTTCCCTCCTCACACTTCCCCTCTCTGCCTCCCTGTCCTTCAAGTCCTGGCCTAGTTTACTCTTTACATGCCGTATTAGCATCTCTTTATAATTGGTAGATGCCAGGCAGAAGCTTCCTCTCCCAAGGGGTGGTGGAGGGAGGTTGCCCATAGCCAGCACTTTGCTATGTACAGATGAACCCACTTGCTCAGACCCTGTGGTTTTAGGCATGATTCCTACTTTTCTGGAACCGTCCGGCTTTCTCACAACTTCATATATGTACCCCTCCCTACTTAGCACGTGCATTTTGCAGACAGACATATGTTTAATAAAGAAATTGAACCCCCACTAGGTTCTTCAGGGTCTTAGTGGGTACCTGATTACTCATTCTGCCTCTGGCTCCTCCAGTAGAACCAGAGCCCAGATGCTATGGTCTGGATGTTTGTGTCCCCCCAAAATTCATATGTTGAAATTCTAATCCCCAAGTTGATGGTATTTGGAGGTAGGGCCTTTGGGAGGTGATTAGGCCACAAGGGCAGAACCATCTTGAATGGGATTACAGTAATCCTCTTATAAAAGAGACCCAAGGAAGATCAGTCATCCCTTTCCTGTGTACAAACACATCAAGAAGGTACCATCTATGAAAAAGCTGACTCTCACCAGATAGAGTCGGCCAGTGCTTTTAATCTTGGACTCCCTAGCCTCCAGAACTGTGAGAAATAAATTTCTATTGTTTAGAAGTCATCTACTCTATGGTATTTTTGTTGTAGCAGCCTGAACAGACTAAGATGCTGGGTGAGGGGCCTGGAATCTGGAGAACCATTGGTAAAGTCAGGGCCTTTGGGACTCAAACTTGCATTGTATAGAACATAGTAGAATACCCCCAGCCATTCACACTAGATATAAATTTGCAATAAAATATTTTTTAAAATTATGGGACATTTCTTTCTCTTCTCTTTGCTACAAACACATACTTTTCAATTCTGTTACAACCTTTTTCATATAATAAAAAAGAGACAAAGAATCTTGAGGATTCATTGCCTAGTTTAAGAATTAAAATGTTACCCAGGTGGTTGAAACATCCCCTGCACCTTCTCTGATGATCCATTCCCCTTACTACAGAGGTAATTACGTCCTCAAGTTGGAGGATATTGTTCCCATTTATTTCTTTATACACATATGTATATATATATGTGTGTGTGTGCCCCTTAATCAGACCTAAAAGTTTTGCACTTTATCAACTCTATCACAATGGTCTATTAAAACAATTTTTATAATTTTGCATTTGGAGTTATTTGGGTGCAAATTACATAAATTCTAATTATTTTTTTTAAGATAGAGTCTCATTCTGTTACCCAGGTTGGAGTGCAGTGACATAATCCCTGCTCACTGCAGCCTTGACCTCCTGGGCTCAAGTGATTCTCCCACCCCAACCTCCCGAGTAGCTGGGTTCAGATCATTTTTTAAATTTTTTGTAGAAATGAGGTCTCACTAATTTGCCCAGGCTGGTCTGGAACTCCTGGGCTCAAGCAATCCTCCTGCCTTGGCCTCCCAAAGTGCTGAGATTACAGGTTTGAGCCGCCACATCCAGCCTGATTATTCTGATTTCTTGATCATCATCACTCACTTGGATTCTGGAAGGATAGAAAAAAATCTAGCCTGTATATTGATTTCAAATGTTACTGGTTCCAACTATAGTTAATAAGGTTAAAATAATAGCATGTTTTGCAGACATTTAACAAAATGATCGCTAGTTTTTAATTTTTTGCAGTTTTCCATTCCTATTTTTGAGACCAATATTTTTTCTCTCAGGTCTTACAAATGTATCTGTGTATATGAAAACTTTCTAGGCCCTGGCCCTGTGTTTAGAGTTCTCAAGGGATTCAGAAAGCCCCAGGTGTGGGGCCAACAGAGCAAGAGCAGTGATGCTGACTGCAGGCAAAAATAAAGGTGACATGTCAGAGCACTTGCTGGGGCAGGCCTCTAGTCCTAAGCATTTCACATCTGTCAATTCACTCACTCCCCTCAGATAAGTGCTACCATCACTCCATTTTCCAGAAGAGAACATAGGCACAGGCACAGTATGGTCACCTGCCAGGCAGAAAAGGGAGGGGCTGGGATTTTAACCTAGGCAGTATGGACACTGCCACTTTGAGAGCCCCACATGTAAATACATGTATTTTCTCAGTCTTCTCACAAAACCCAGGAATGATCCCTGTTATACAGGAGGGGGAACTGGCCCAGAGAGTGGCAGATTTGTGATTCCAAATGCAGCCTGTACTTTTAAGGACTCCACACTACCGCCCCGCCCCAACTTGCCACTTGGTAGCTGGCTGAATTCCCTACCTCCATACCCACTCCTACACCCACCCCTACCTCCTAGCCTCTCTCCCTGGCCTTTCTGCTGCATAACCTTGGGGGAGTGGATCACAGTGTCCTGCATGTGTCAAGGGAGGGTAAAGAGAGGTTCCAGGGACCTGAAGACCAGGCCTCACCCAGTTCCCTGTCTCTGTTAGCCCAGGGCCCCCGTAGTGGGGAGGGGGCCTGTTGGGAGGTCCTTGCCCCAGACCTGGCCTCTCCCCTTGCCCTCCCCACCATCCTGCTCTCTCTTGGCTCCTGTCCTACTCAGGACAGGTGGGAACCTGGCTGCTTGCTTTCCAGGTGCGATAGTCTCGGCTGACTGCCTCTACTCCCCCGCAGACTAGCCTTATCTTGGGTCATCAGAATCATTCCTGCCACGAGGGCCCCAGATCAAGGTCACCTCCAGAGGGTTCCAGTGCTTGCTTACTGCACAGGCCCCCTTCTGCCTTGCCTAGAAATTAAAGGGAGTTTTTTGTTTGTTTGTTTGTTGTTTTAAGAGCCATGTCCTTGCCTAGAGTCCTCTATTTTCCAGTGCAGGGAATAGAGCCAGAATGAAACTAGGAGGGGAAAGGCAGTGGACTTTAGACTAGAAGACCAGGGTTTTGTCCCAGGCTCTCCCATAACCTTGGACTAGTCACTTCCTCTTTCTGAGCCTCAGTCTCTCCAACTGGAAAGAATGTAGTGGGACCAGACTCTCTCCAAGATTCTTCTCTTCTAAAAGTATATGACTAAATCTGTTTCCTGCACCAGAGTGTTGGATTTGTGACAATTATATAATTTTTATATATTATGTATAATTGTCTTCTTTAGAAATTTATACATATATATTATTATTATTATTATTATTATTTTCAAGTCAGACTCTTGCTCTGTCACCCAGGCTGCAGTGCAGTAATGCGATCATAGCTCACTGCAGCCTTGAACTCCTGGGCTCAAGCGATCCTCCTACCTCAGCCTCCCAAATTGCTGGGATTACAAGCCTTAGCCACTACATCCAGTTCAATTTTTATAGATTGTAATTAAAATTTATATATGCTTATATAATATATTTGATCTAATTATATATTACATGTTATATAATTTTTTATTTAGTTAGAAATACTGGCTAAGCCATCTCCTGCCATCTTAGAAAAAGCCCTTGTGACTGTTCAGCCAAGAAGGAGAAGATCAAAATGGACCCAACATCCAGGAGAGGGAAGAGGCGAGCAGAGACAGGAGTTTTGGCAGTGCAGTAGAATGGAGATGGAATTTTTGAAAATGAGATGCCTGAACCCTACTTCGGACTAATTGAATCAGAATTTCTGGGAGTGGAACTGGGAACTGGTGTTTTTTAGAAACTCCTCAGCAAGTGTGATGTGAAAGGAAGGTCAAGAATGACCATTTGAGGGCAATGATTCCCAAACATTAGCACCTCTGAATCCCCTGAAGGCTTGTTAAACACAGGGCACGGGGTCCCACCTGAAGTTTTCCATTCAGTAGGTCTGGGATGGAACCTGTATCCGTTTTCTATGTAACAAATGGTGCTGTAACAAATCACCACAAACATTGTGGCTTAAACAACACAAGGCTATTATCTTACAGTTCTGGAGGTATGAAGTTCAACATGAGTCTTGGCTGGTTGCAGTGACTCACACCTGTAATCCCAGCACTTTGGGAGGCTGAGGCAAGAGGGCTGCTTGAGCCCAATAGTTCAAGACCAACCTGGGCAACATGGTGAGACCTCATCTCTACAATAAATCAAAAAATTAACTGGGTGTGGTGGTATGCACCTATAGTCCAAGCTACTTGGGAGGCTGAGGCAGGAGGATCGCTGAGCCCAGAAGGTTGAGGCTGTAGTAGCCGTGATCGTGCCACTGTACTCCAGCTTGGGCGACACAGTGAGAATTCCAACTCAAAAAACAAACAAACAAAAATGAGACTTGTGGGGTTAAAATCAAGGTGTTGGCAGATCTGTGTTCCTTTGAGATTCTAGGGAAGAATCTGTTTTTTGCCTGCCCAGCTTCTAGAGGCTACCTGCATTCCTTGGCCTGTATTCCCTTCCTCTATCTCCAAAACCTGCTAGAATCACATCATTCCAGCTCCTGCTTCCATTATTATGTCTTCTCTGTCCCTAACTCTCCTGCCATCTTCTTTCACTTATAAGTACCCTTGTACTTTATATGGATTACAATATAATTATATTGGGCCCACCAGGATAATCCCTCATTGCCAAGATCCTTAATTTAATCACATCAGCAAAGTCCTTTTTTGCCATGTAAAGTAACATATTCACAGGTTCTGGGAAATGGGATGCCGACATCTTTGGTGGAGGTGGGGCAGTGGGAGTGCTATTCTGCCTATTACAGGGTCTAAGAATTCATATTTCCAACAAACTTCCTAGTGATGCTGATGCTGATCTGCCGGCCACACTGAGAACCAAGCTTTGAGACTTTAGAGTCTACAGAGGGTGAGATGCAAATAAGCCGCAGCTGCTTTGAGGAGTCAGTTTCTAGGAGTGGAAATGGGGAAGGAGGATTTTTGCTGATGTTAACTGATAGGATTTCTCCTTGACTGCCTCTACCCATGCCCAGGAAATGGAGAACCAAGACATTTGGAGTAAAAGTAGCATTTCCCTTGGATGTGACACACGGGAGATCCCCTTCAGGTGGGAGCATGGAAGCTCAGCAAATTAAGTCACCAGCGGGATGGAGAATTACAGACTTTCTTCAAAGACATGGGATGTTTCAAATGAGACCCTCATGAAGACAGAGATCATTATTGGACAGTATTTCGAAGACATCACTCTACACATGGTGGTGCTCCCTGCAGACCTCTGCCTTTTGGTATCTACTACCTGGAACGTTCTCTTTCCCTCTCCCTATTTTATGCCATTCTATCCTCTTCTCTAACTCCCTTTTCCTTTTCCTTCTCTTTCCTTCCCTTTCTGTCAGGTCCCATTCAAACCCCCCCAAAACCACTTTCTTCTGGGGCATTTCACTGTTTTTACTGGCCATTTCCTGCCATTTTTCAACCCTTTCTATACCAACTGACGATAACGCTCATTCAATTACTTTTTTTTTTTTTTGAGTTGGAGTCTCACTCTGTTGCCCAGGTTGGAGTATGTGGCATGCTCATGGCCACCCCAGCGTTGACCTGCTGGGCTCCAGCAAGCCTTCTGCCTCAGTCTTCCAAGTAGCCGGAACTACAGGTGTGTGCTACCACACCCAGATAATTTTTTATTTATTGTAGAGACGGGGTCTCATCAAGTTGCCCAGACTGGTAATTACTTTTTATTTATTATTTACTTATTTGTTTTAGGTCTGGTTTCAGAAAGGACTTAAATTAGTCCAATATTATAGAAGAATCCAAGCTCTTTGTTGGGTTTGAGTTTGAATCCACTGGAGTCACGGGTTGTTTTTGTTTTTGAACGTGTACCGTCAGTAAAGAGAAAAACTGTACCCAGGGGTCTGAGATTTTCCTAATAGTAGAAAAATCAGTTCATTTAAAACCTAAGTGAGCAAATTCCAGTTCCTTCAACAAACATTTTCTATATTAAATGAATGACTTACATTGTTTTAAGGGCTTCCTAGGTGTGGGGACTCTGTATTCAACTCATTAAATTCATTTACTCGGGAGACTTTTTGCTTCTTAGTAGAACCCAAATGAGACAGAGGCTTAACATGTACACACAAGCTGTCTCCCATTTGTCCGGTGCCTTGGCTCTTTATGCTCTTGAGCTCCTTGGCATTTAAATACTCTTCCACACGTCACTCCCTTCTGCTTTACTGAAATTCAAAGTACTGTAATTGACACAATAGTTCTCTTCCCTGTAGTTTCTTTTCATTTTAACGCAAGTCGGATGATATTGTTGGGTTATAACTCCTATTTCCATGTACATAAAATGCAGCAATATTATATAAGTCAAAAGTAAGTAAGAATATGATAGGATAAAACATGGACAGGAACATCAAATTGAACCAGTAATGAAGTTACTATAAGACACATCATGGAGTTGTAAATTTTTCCCACAAGTGGGTACCTGTTTGGTGTGAGGTTTCCTGGCAGCCAGGACAAAAAAGGAAAACAACTTAGTTATGTAGTTCATAGCGTGGTAGGAAGTGAATCTACCTACCTACAGTTGAATGACCAGAAAGGTCCTGAATAAAGTGGGAAACTACACCCTTAGTAATGTCTCCAACAGCAAATTTTGTAAGGGGTTTCTTCTGGCACAGCACAGAAGAGTAAACATGATTCTGCAGGGGGTGAGTTAGCCCAAGGAGCTCAGTCTTTCTTGGTCTAGTTTAAACTTGGGTTGATATTAGAGTAGATTAACCGGTTGATCTCTAAGGAGAGTTGTATTTCCAGAAGAAGAAGGTCTGTCATTTAGGATCCTGACAATTGCAAACAACAGGAAGTCCAACCCTATTGGCTAAAATAAAAGTAAGAGTTCTGGGCCTATGTGAGACTTGTATTTCCAAAAGAAAGAAGGTCTATCAGTTAGGATCCTGACAATTGCAAGCAACAGAAAGTCCAACCCTGCTGGCTAAAACAAAAATAACATTTCTGGGTTTATGTTTCTGAAAAGCTCAGTAGTCATTTTAACATCAGACAAGGCTTTTTTTTTTTTTTTTTTGAGTTGGAGTCTTACTCAGTCGCCCAGACTGGAGTGCCGTGGCTGCTCCCGGCCACCGCAGCCTCGACTTGCTGGGCTCCACAGATCCTTCCACTTCAGCCTTCCAAGTAGCTACCACACCCGGCTAATTTTTTTTTTTTTATTGTAAAGATGAGGTCTCGCCAAGTTGCCCAAGCAGGTTTCAAACCCGCGGGCTCAGGCAATTCACTCACCTCAGCCTCCCAAAGCGCGGGATTATAGGCTGAGCCACTGAGCCCGGCCCAGACAAGACTTTATTTACCCAGGGCTGAAATGTTCTGACCAGGGCTTGGTTTCTTTCTCTACATTTTCCAGTATACGTCCATGGTGTCAGCTTCATATTCAGACAAGGCCTGTCAACTTTTAGGACTGTACATAGGACTGATGGCACTACACACTGTTAAATTGATACCAATAGTTACAATGTAGGAAAACCTCTATAGTCATTGGTAAATAGCCACTGTCCCAAGCCCTTTGAGTATCCCACAGCCACCGTGGACTGCCCCAAAATGAAACTAGAGTTAATATCCAGCACACAGTGAGTCTCTTAAGTCCTTGCTTTCTACACTGGCCTGTTCTAATTAGTCAGATTTTGAAAAACATTCCAAATCCTAATGTCTCCTTTATACTGTCTGGGGAAGAGGTGTTTCCCCCCAGAATTCTCAGGGCAGCCCAGAGTTTTGATCTGACTGGATTAATTTAGGGCACATACTCATCCCTTAACCAATCACTGTGGACTGGAAAGCACCAATCAGCCTAGGCTAGATTACAACATGCCCTATCCTTGTCTCCACTAGACCCTGGGTGGTGGAGCAGAAATTCATGGGCTTTAGAATAAGATAGATCCAGGTTAATTAATTCATTCATGGATTCAAAATACTGAGTGTAAGATATCAAACAAAACAGACCTAGTCCCAGCCCTGCTAGCAGAGAAATTAAACCAATGTATCAGTTATTTATTGCTGTGTAAAAAACCAGCCCCTAAACATAGTGTCTTAAAACAATGACCATTTTAGGTGCTCTCCCCTGTGTGGGTCAGCAGCTTGGGCTGAGCCCAGCTGAGTGATTCTTCTGACTTCATTCATGTGGCTTCAGTCGACATGTGGTGCCAATGGGGCCAGATAATCTAAAGTGGCCTCACTCCCAGGCCCAGCAGTGGTGGTGGCTAATGACTGAGCTAGGAGCCTCTAGTAGGCTAGCCAGAGCAAAGGAAACAGCACAGCTAGCCCAAGCCACTCGGATGTGCTTCTCACATCCTAGAAGTTTCTGCTGTGACCTAGTTCTTCACTTGGCAGCAGAGTTCTAAGACAGCAAGCCCAATGTACATGTGCTGTTCAAGCCTGTGATCATGTCATCTTGCTAACGTGCCAGTGGTCCACGTAAATCACGTGGCCAGGCCCAGAGTCATTATTAAGAGGCTTCACAAAACTATGGATATGGAGAGGCGTGATTAGTCAGGGCCATACTTTAACTGCCATGATGAGTAACAAACACATGCAAAAACAGTGAATGACAAGTTATGATTATTGCTCTGAAGGGAGCGAGCAGGGTGATGTGAGAGAGGGTGAGAGGAGGGGCCTCAATTAGATGGTAGACAAGAATGACCTCTCTGAGGAGGGCTGTTTGCTGCAGTCTAAAGAAAGGGAGAGCCATGGGAAGGGACGGGAAGGAAGGACACATGACTTCACTATTCCAAGTAGTCACTGGGCCAGCAGCTTTGGCATCTCCTGGGACTTGTTAGAAATGCAGCCTCTCTGGCTCCACCACAGGCCTACTAAGTCAAAATCTGCAGTTTAGCACAATCCCCAGGAGACCTAAATACACAGGAGAGTTTGAGAAGCTGATGACTTGGAGAGAAGCTGGTGACTTGGTGAGGGAGGGGGAAGGGAAACGAAACAGCACAGCTAGCCCAATCCACTCCTGGTTACCCAGCCAGGAGAGACCTTCCCCACTGCCCTGCAGTCCCACAGGAGGGCCCCATGTTCACTGCTCCGTATGAGAATAGCTTTAGTTCAGTGGATATCACTCCAATGGAAGTACCTGAAATGAATTCTGTCGGGCTTGGCAGGACATTTGCCCCCGGTCGGTGGAGACAGTACAAACGGGCTCTGCTTATGCATAAACAGTTCCAAGTGGGGACAGAGGCCAGTTATGGAGCAGCCAGTTCTGGGCATCCTTAAGACCCCTGGGAAAATCAGACCCTCAGGCTGCTTGGCCATTTGGCCCTTCATCTGACATGGAGGGTGACAACAAGTAATTAGGTCCTTTCAGCCATAAGGCTACAAATAGACTTTCCTGCTGGACAACTGGGTGGCATTCAATCGTCATGCTAGGGTGACTTCATGTCCCATTTGCCCAGGGCAGTCCTGTTGACGTGGGCTGTCCTGGTGTAATGATTAATAATGCCCCCTATCATTCAGTTTAAAATGATACATTGAAAAGGTCACCCTAGTTAAAACCCAGGTTTCATTCCAGAATGCAGAAAGGTGACTCTGAAAGAGCTTTGGCCCAGGAGTTAGGAATGAAAACTCTTGTCTTGTCCTGCTACTAAGCTGAGGGACCTTGGGCATGTCCCTTTTTCTCTCTGGCTGCAGTTGCCTCATGTCTGGATTGAGGGGTTAGATCAGATGGTTTCTTCTAGCTGGGAAGTCAACAGATGTGAGATGTCATCCCTGGGAGTTCTGCTTCTTCTCTAGTGTCTTTGATACCATGTCCTCTGGGGACCCTACATTCTGCCAGTTCTTCTTTCCCCAGTCGGCAACTCACAGGAGCCCTAGGCTGTTGTCTCTGAGGCTCTGCCCACTGGCTCTGTGCCAGCAGGGACATGCTTCCTGTTCACTGCCTTCTCCTTCAGACTCTGCCATACTCAGACCCTTCCTTAGCCTGTACTTCTTTTTTTTTTTTTTTTTTTGAGTTGGAGTCTTACTCTGTCACCCAGACTGGAGTGCAGTGGCCGCT
Source organism: Carlito syrichta (assembly GCF_000164805.1). Classification (NCBI taxonomy): domain Eukaryota; kingdom Metazoa; phylum Chordata; class Mammalia; order Primates; family Tarsiidae; genus Carlito; species Carlito syrichta. The sequence goes on along the minus strand of NW_007257968.1, from coordinate 904,399 downwards.
CCTGGCCACCACAACCTCGACCTGCTGGGCTCCAGCGATCCTTCCGCCTCAGCCTTTCAAGTAACTGGAACTACAGGTGCGCGCTACCACGCTCAGCTAATTTTTTTGATTTATTGTAGAGATGAAGTCTCACCAAGTTGCCCAGGCGGGTCTCGAACCCGCCAGCTCAGGCAAACTACTCACCCTCAGCCTCCTAAGGTGCGGGATTACAAACTGAGCCACCGAGCCCGGCTAGCCTGTACTTCTTAGCAGTATGACATTTGGGACAAATGTCTTAATCGCCTGTGACTGTTTCCCCATCTGTCATGGGGGATAATGATGTCAATCTTGAAGGACTTGGATAATGCACATAAAATGCCTGACTCATCATAGAAACTCACTGAGGTATTGCCATGTCTCATATGTCTTTTTCACTTATTTATTTTTTTAGAGACAAGCTAGAGACTCCCACACTGGAGTGCCATGGTGACTTCATAGCTCACTGCAGCCTCAAATTCCTGGGCTCAAGCATTCCTCCCTGTAATCCCAGTTGCTTGGGAGGATCACTTGAGGCCAGAAGTTTGAGACCAGCCTGGGCAACATGGCAACACCCCATCTCTAAAAAAATAAAAAATTAACCAGTCGTGATGGTGCACACCTGTAGTCCCAGCTACTTGGGAGACTCATATGTCTTAAAATTAACCACCTGGGGGTCTTAACCCAGGTCTTCACAGAGTTGCTTGAGAACTAAGGGAGGTGATTTGCCTTTTATCCTGTTATGTTTCTGATTGCTGGGAATATGCGATATTCTGTGAGGCAAGATAAGAAAATAAGCAAGCAAGAGTTTCTACTTTCTTGTTTCTATTGCTGCATAACAAATGATCCCAAAACTTAGCTGCTTGAAACCATCAGTCTTTTGCTCATGATTTTGTGGGTCAGAAATTTGGAAAGGATCATCTGGGCAATTCTTCTTGAGTGTACAACTCTTATGCACTTGTAGTCAAATGTTGGATGGGGCTGTCATCATCTGAAGACTCGACTGGGTTGTAAGTCCAAGATGACTCACTCACTGCTGGCCCTTGATGCTGACTGTTGGCTGGGACTCCCTCTGGGACTGCCAACCAGACCCCCTGCGTGTGCCTCTTCAGCATGTCAGTGTTGAACTGCTTGGATTTCTTACAGGGAGACTGATTTCCCTCAAGACCAAGTCCCTCAAGGGGACCAGGAAAAAGTTGCATGGTTTTTTATGACCTAGTCTCAGAAGTTATATACCGTCGCGTCTGCCATACTTATTTGTGGAATTCTGCCCGGATTGAAAAGGAGGGGCCATAGATTTTACTTCTCCTTGGAAGGAATGGCAAGGTTATATTGTTGACTGGCATGTGGGATGGGAGAAATTATTGAGGCCATCTTGCAAAATACTGTCTATTACATCTCCCAAATTCACATGTAAATTGGAGCTTTTACTAGTCAGAATTCTTGCTCATGAGCTACAGAAAATGGCTTTTGTTAGCTTAAGCAAAGATAATTTATTGGAAGATCTTTAGGAGTCACAGAACTGATGAGGGCTGGAAGACCAGGATTGGAAAATGGGTCAGAACCAAGGAGTTCTGGAGAACTGGACAACAGTTACCCCCACAAAGGAGAGAGCATAGGAACCATCCAGGCCCAAATACCTGGGCCACCACTGCTAGAATACATATAATCCCCAAGCACCCAGTTTCCTTGTAGTGCTAGCTAAAGAGCAATGCTGAGGAAGAGCAAGTTGATTGGTTGAGTAACATGCTTACCTCCTTCTTGAGCCAACATAGACAGAGGAAGGAGCCACTGGAACCTCTTGCTTTCCTAATGGGAAGCTGGGATGTCCTCTCATAGAGATGGTGCACACTGTGAGATTCTCCAAAGGAGAGACAGGATGCTTTGAAGGCAAAGGAAGGGGTGGGTATATGCTGGATATTTCCAAACCACAAACATCCACCAGAAAGTCCCCACACTCAGACACCTGCCCTCAGACACAGCAGTCAATGTCCCAGTACTGAGAGGAACAGAGAACTGAAGAGGAAACTCACAGGGAGCAGAAGATTGTCCTAAAGGATTAAAGCCTGATACTTAGAATGAACTTGACCTGTTTAACATAGTTGTAGGACAGATTTTTGGCTCAAAATCAGGGAGAGCTTAAAAAATTTTTTAAATTATATTTTTGATGTTTTAAATAGGCAATACAGTCATTGAATAAAATATAAAAAAGAATGCAGTGAAAGTGTCCCTTCCACTACTGTTCCTTATCCACCTACTCCTTACTTGATTCCTCATTCCACTCCCAATACTAATTTTTTTTTTTTTTTGAGTCAAGAGTCTCACTTTTTCACTCAGGCTGGAGTGCAGTGGCACGATCATGGCTCACTGTAGCCTTGACCTTCTGGGTTCAAGTGTATCCTTCTGTCTCAGTCTCCCAAGTAGCTTGGACTATGAGCATGTGCCACCATGCCCACCTATTTTTTAAATTTTCTATAGAGACAGGATCTTGCTATGGTGCCCAAACTGGTCTCTAACTCTTGGGCCACAGTGCCTGGTACCCACTACTAATCTTAATAGTGTCTTGTATATGCTCTCATAGATTTTTTTCTTTTGAGGTTTTTTTTATTTTTCCGAGTCAGAGTCTCACTCTGTTGCCCAGATTGGAGGGCAGTGACTCACTGCTCACACAGCCACGACCTGCTGGGCTCAGGCGACCTTTCTGCCTCAGTCTTCCAAGTAGCTGGAACTAGAGGCACGTGTCAGCTAATTTTTATTTATTGTAGAGATGAAGTCTCACCAAGTTGCCCAGGCTGGTCTCGAACCTCGGCCTCCCAAGGTGCTGAGATTATAGGTGAGAGCCACCGTGCCCAGCCTTCTTTTGAGTTTTTAAATTGCATCTTTTTAGTTGTGGCAAAATATACATAATATAAAATTGGCCATTTTAATCATTTTAAGTGTATAGTTCAACAACATTAAATACATTTACAGTTGTGCAATCATCACCACAGTCCATATCCAGAACTTTTTCATCTTGCAAAATTGACACTTTATTCACATCAAACAGTAACTCTCCATTACCCCTTTCCCAGCCCCTGGCAAACACCATGCTACTTTCTGTCTCTATGAATTTAATTACTCTAGACACCTCATGTAAGCGGACTAATACGGTATTTGTCCTTTTGTAACTGGTTTATTTTACTGAGAATTGTGTCTTCAAGGTTCATCCATGTTGTATGTCAGAATTTCCTTCCTTTTTAAGGTTGAATAATATACATTATATGTATATACCACATTTTGCTTATTCATTCATTTTTAGGTGGACATCCAGGTTGCTTCCACGTTTTGACTATTGTGAATAATGCAGCTGTGAACATGGATGTACAAATATCTGTTCAAGGCCTGCTTTCAGGTTGGGTGAGGTAGCTTATACCTGTAATCCCAGCACTTTGGGAGGCTGAGGCAGAGGATTACTTGAGGTCAGGAGTTCAAGACTAGTTGGGCAACATAGTGAGACCTCATCTCTATAAAAAAAAAAAAACTTAAAAAAAATTTTTTTTGGAGTAGGAGTCTCACTCTGTTGTCCAGGTTGGAGTGCAGTGGCATGCTCATGGCCACCACATCCTCAACCTGCTGGGCTCCGGCAATCCTTCTGCCTTAGTCTTCCAAATAGCTGGAACTACAGGTACATGCTACCATGCCTGGCTAATTTTTTGATTTATTGTAGAGATGAGGTCTCGCCAAGTTGCCCAGGTGGGTCTCAAACCCGTGGGCTCAGGCAATCATCTCGCCTCCACTTGCCAAAGTGCAAAAATTCAAGTAAAAAAAAAAAAACCAAAACCCTGATTTTAATTTTTTTGGTCACATACCCAAAAGTGTAATTGCTAGTTTATATGGTAATTTTATTTTTAATTTTTTTGAAGAACTATATTATTGAGTTTTGAGAGTTCTTTCTATATTTTAGATACAAGTTCCTTATCAGATATTTAACTTGCAAATATTTTCTTCCAGGCTGTCCTTTATTTTTTGATTCTCTAAGCAGAATCTTTCAAAGATAAGTAATTACTAATTTTTATGAAATTTATCCAAAAAAATTTATGGATCATGCTTTTGGTGTCATGTCTAAGAAATTTTTGCCTAACCCAAAGACATAAAGATTTTCTGCTGTTTTCTTTGAGGAATTTTAAAGTTTTAAATTTTTACATTTAGGTCTGTGATCCTTTTGAGTTAAATTTTGTAAGTAATGTGAGGTATGGATTCAGGTTTGCTTTTTTGTTGTTGTTGTTGTTCTTTCATATGAATGCCAATTGTTTAGTACCATTTGCTGAAAAGTTTATACTTTTTTCATCGAAATGCCTTTGTAGCTTTGTTGTGATTCAGTTGAGGATGTATGTGTGGTTCTGGACTCTGTTTTTTGGACTCTATTTTGTTCCACTGATCTGTACTATCCTCTCACCAGTACCAAATTGTCATGATTATTATAGCTTTAGAGTAGGTGATGACATTAGTATGAATTTTCCAACTTTGTTGTTCTTGTTTGAATTTGTTTTGATCATTGTAGTTCCATTGCCTTTCCATATAAACTTTAGAATCAGCTTGTCAACTTTTATAAAAAAAATTCTGCTGGAATTTTTGCTAGAATTGCATTGAATCTAGATCAGTGGGGAAAGAATTTATATCCAGGCAATGTTGAATTTTCCAATTCATGAACATGGTATACCTCTTCATATTTTAAGATTTTCTTTGATTTTTTTCATTAGTGTTTTATAGTTTTTAGCAGATGTAGCCAAGTGTCTTAGTCTTAATATATATTTTAAAGTTTTTTTCTCTCTTTTAATCTTAAGTCTTGAAACATATTTTAGAAACTTATTTTCACCATGTACACTTACCTGACTATGTGGTTGCTTAGAAATCCCAGGGACTAGGCCTAAAATAACCTGACTGTGGAACCCTCCTGCTTGGGAGGGAGTGACAAGACAGTTGATCCATTACCTGACTGCAGCTGATATAACACCAACCAGACCTCAGAGAGGCCCACCACCCAAAATAAGCCATCCAGGCACACCCTCTGCCATGACTGTGTACCAAGCATCCCTTTTTAAACACTTTCACTCACCCTAAAAATCTGAAAAATGTTTATTTGAGGCAAGAGCCTGGCCATTTCCCCATCTGCCAGCTTTTGGAATAAAATCACCATCCTTCCATCATTCTTTGTTCTTTTTTATTTTGGTATACAAGTGATAAATTGTCAAGCTTGCATCAGTTACACTGACCGATCTTGTACATACTTTGTTAAATTATACCTAAGTAGTTCACGTTTTGTGAACAGTAGTGTGACTGTAAATAATACTTTAAATTTTTTTCAATTTCCAATTGTTTATTACTAATATGTAAAAGTATATTTGGTTTTTGTATATTGACCTTGCATCCTATGAGCTTATAAACTCACTTATTAGTTACTATTTAATAACACTTATTATTGTTTTAATATTATTTAAAATTACAACTCAATTCCTACCATTCTTTTTTTTTTTTTTTTTTGAGTTGGAGTCTCACTCTGTCGCCCAGACTGGAGTGCAGTGGCTGCTCCCGGCCACTGCAGCCTCGACCTGCTGGGCTCCGGTGATCCTTCCGCCTCAGTCTTCCAAGTAGCCGGAATTACAGGCACGCACTACCATGCCCGGCTAATTTTTTATTTATTGTAGAGATGAGGTCTCACCTGCCCAGGTGGGTCTCGAACCCACGGGCTCAGGCAATCCACTCACCTCAGCCTCCCAAAGGCACGGGATTACAGGCTGAGTCACCGAGCCCGGCTTCCTACCATTCTTGATCCCTTTTTATCCACCTCTGTTTTCTCTCTTTTTTTGTATTTATTACCTTCTGGTATTCTGTTATTTATAAATTTATTTATAGCATTTATTACCTCCTACCATCCTATAAATTATGTATTTTGCTTAATGTTTGTCCTCCCCACCCCATGCCATTAGAAGATAAGATTCACAAAAACTGAAATTTTTGTCTGCTTTATTCACTGATTTATTTATTAGCAAATAGTAAGCACTCAATACATACTATTTGATTAAACAGGTCAATAAATATTCAGAAGTGTTCCATGAATAATGGGTCTGCCTTGAGAGATAAAGTACTTCTTGCCACCTGAGATATCCTTGGAGGGGAGGCATGAGAATTAGAGATGTGAAAATAATCTAAATCTAAGTGATTCAAAATCTAAGCTGTTGGAATTTTAAATTATTCTGAGCTTTAAAGGAATGTTTTTTTTTGGTTTTTGGATTTTTTTGAGTTGGAGTCTCACTCTGTCACCCAGACTGGAGTGCAGTGGCCGCTCCC
>NW_007257968.1:880808-897805 GCF_000164805.1 Carlito syrichta | reverse complement strand
AGATGAGGTCGCGCTGCCCAGGCGGGTCTCGAACCCACGGGCTCAGGCAATCCACTCACCCCAGCCTCCCAAAGGCATGGGATTACAGTCTGAGCCACCGAGCCCGGCTAAAGGAATGTTTTATAGGGCTTGAGTCATGTGACAGGCAGCTGTAACAAAGGCAGCTGTAACTTGTTTCTCTGCAATAGATTATACTTTCTTCCTTACCTGCACTGTTTTGTAAAATGGTGTAAATGATACACACCAAGGAAGACCCCTTCCTTTTTCACTCTTGATCTTCATTGTAGATTAACTTCCCTCTTACTTTTCTCACGCAAAGACTTTATGGCTATCACATTGTCTTTAAAATGGAATGTTAAATACACCCTTTTAAATTGGAAAGAAAATGAAAACAAGCTGTCAAGAAAAGAAAACAGACAGTAGCTAATTAATGTTATAACTCTTAAACCAGCCTTGTATAGAAAATATTGTAATCCCCATTGCATTTCTTTGTTTTCTGCCATATAAGCAAGAACTTAACTTTCAGCTTCAGAGCAGTGACCCCATTTCTCTGAAGTCTTTGTTTCCTGGACGACTATTTCCAGTTTTTTGCTTGAATAAACTCTTTAAACTGGATTCTGATCCTTTCAATTATTTCAGGTTGACAGAGAGAAGATTCGGGCTTCAGTGGGCCAGTTGGACAAGGTGACCTTTAAGCCCTCTTCTAGCCTCATGAAAACACATCAGAAACTTGCCTGAGCTCAAGAATGGTAGTGAAAACACTATGTGGTTCAAAATCTACTGTATGAGGTTCGACCATTAGGCTCACGAATCATCCTAGAAAAAATGCTACATATCTTATTGCTGAATAACACTATGGTCACCTTCAGAGTACTCCCCTTGGGAAGTTATGCACCGACACCAGCACCTAATCCACCCATCAAAGCAATTTTGGAACTCTTTTTCTGCAATGGCCATCAGAGCTGTCATTGTTATTTGTTGAGGTCTGACAATTAAGTTCACAAACTTGCCACTGTGCCCTTATGTTGGCAGCACTGTACAAATAATTATTGGAACACCCTCCCTACTCACCTGATCTGGCCCCCGTGACTTTTTCTTTCCCAGAAGATAAAGGAAATACTGAAAGGAAGACATTTGATGACACTCAGGACATCAAGGGTAATACGACCACAGCTCTGGTGGCAATTCCAGGAAAAGAGTCCCAAAATTGCTTTGTCGGGTGGACTAGGTACTGGTATTGGTACATAGCTTCCCAAGGGGAGTACTTTGAAGATGACCATAGTGGTATTCAGCAAAGAGGTATGTAGCGCTTTTTCTAGGATGAGTTCGTGAACTTCATGGTCAGAACCTCGTATGTACTGTGCAGTAAAGTGCAGACAGGGCAGGTTATCAGGAGCAGGTGCCAACGAAAGGCAGGGATTCCAGCATCCTGATCTACTGAGGAGTATCCTCCCATTCCCAGGAAGAGGGCATCAGGGATTCTCTGCCGAGGAACTCCTTAATCACAGCTGTTGCTCAGGGCTACAGATGGAGAGGAGAAGACCAACTCTTAGAAACCCAGATGTCCATCTTCACTGAAGCTGTGAGCAATCCCCTTGCCTCACCACTAAGGCTAACTGCCAGGAGGGTAAGGTGTGTGTAGGCCTTGTTCATTGCTCTATCCCCAGAGCCTAGCACAGAACCTGAAGAGGCAGGAATCCTTAGAGTTTGTTGACAGACTAACACTTGGACCCTGAAAGGGCATTACACAAAAAGAAGTCGAAGTAATGATTACAGGCAACAGATTGCTCAAAACAACTACATTTGGAGAAGTCTGTTTTGGCCAAACAATAGGCCTCCCACCCCACCCCCCGCCACCACCCACCACACCATGTTTCTTTCAAAATAAAACCTTTCCCTTTCCACACCTTATTATCAATCATCTCAGTCTCAGATCTTGCCCAATTCTTTGTTTTCCCCACAATATTTGACTTAATGAACCATATGGTTGATTATTTACAAGGAAGTTATTTCTAAAATCTCATCTGATTTTTTCATCTGACTTTTATAGTTTAGTGCCTTTTTTTTTTTTTTTTGAATTGGAGTCTCACTCTGTCGCCCAGACTGGAGTGCAGTGGCACGCTCCCGGCCACTGCAACCTCTATATGCTGGACTCAGGCAATCTTTCTGTCTCAGCCTTCCAAGTAGTTGGAATCACAGGCCCATGCCACCACGCCCAGCTAATTTTTAAAATTTATTGTAGAGATGAAGTCTCACTAAGTTGCCCAGGCTGGTCTTGAACCCTGGACTCAGGCAATCCTCTTGCCTCCACCTCCCAAAATGCTGGGATTACAGGTGTGAGTCGCCATACCCAGCTTGTTTTTGTTTTTAATGATGTGGCAAAGGTTAACTTTTTCCAAAAGTTGTTTTTAACAGTAAAAACCTGGGGCAATATCTTAGATGGCCACAGAAGCTAAATAAATTTTAGTAACTTCGTTAAATAAAATATTTATTTGTAGGAGTTATAATGATGTGAAATTTTATCTACTGGTGTGGAAAAGTGTTCATAAGGCATTACTGAAAGAAAAAAGTTATAAAACACTGTGTATAGTGTGTTTTTTTTGCTTAAAAATATTTTATACATTTAAACATATTAATATGCAAACATGTAAGTACAGAAAATATAACTGTATAGACATTCCAGAATAATATGAACAAAATATTGACAATAGTTATCTCTGGAATTTTAGATCATTTTTACATTCTTTGTATCTTTTATAGCAGGCCTTCTTTATAATCAGGAAAAGCAACAATGCTATTGTCATTTTGTGAAAAACATTAAATGAAATGAAAGCACATTTCCCTCTGAGAGCAGAGCTCTGGAATAATGTAAGCCAGATAGAAGAAATGTGCAAGGACTAGATCAAATAGGGATTTTCACACACCTGTCTGTTGTCCAGCTCAGCTTGGCCCCCAGAGCTGTCCATCCTCATTTACCAGCCTGTGCCTGTTGCAATCCCCCCTCAATCCCAAGCCCTGGTGTTCAGCAGCTGCCAGCCTGGGTAGACCTCTCTTCCTGAGCTGGGCCTGTGTGGGCGGAAAATGTGTAAGCAGCCAGAGGCCCAGCTCCTGGGGAGCCCAGGAAAGAGTTGCTGTTGACAAAGTCACTGTCATCAAGCAGGGTGAGTCGTGGGCATCTGGGTAACCTCTGCATACAGTTTTTCTCCTGCTTTCTTCTCTCTTCCTTCTTCCTTTCTCTTTCCTTCCCTTCCTTCCTCTTTCTTTCCTTCATTCCCTCCACATCTCCCAAGCACCTGCCAGGCACAAGGGACACAATGATGCATCACCCACAGTCTCCCTCAGGGACCTGTGCTCAAGAGAGGGAAACAGGTGAATCCCAGAGTTCATCCCTGTGGGCTCAGTGCCCTGAGGGAGGGCCTCCTGGAGGCGGTGATATCTGCACTGAATCCTGAAGGATGAGGAGGAGTTGGTCAGGAAAGAAGGTGGGCTAGAGCCCCATCCTCATGGGCAAGTTGGTTGCTGCTTCAGTTTCCAACTGGCCTTCCTGTTCCACAGGACCACCGCTGCCCAGAAGTCCTCCTTGGATGAGATGGGTTCCCTGACCATCCCGTGCCACCACCTCCCTGGCAGCCCAGCGCAGCTGGCCCTACAATGGCAGTAACCCTGACTGCAGGGCTTGGCTCAGGCTCACCCCATACACACAGCTGAATCAGGGTCTGTTTTTGAGCTCAGGACTTTCCGGAAGGGCTTGTACAACTGCTCCTGCCAGGTTATGCTCAGGTTTCTTAGTTCTCACCACCAGGTTGGCAATTCTTCCTTATTTGGGACCCAGATCCTTCCTGCTTCATTTAATCCTGTGTTCTTTGTTTTATTCCCAAGATTTTAAAAAATGAAGAAAAACTGGTCTTCTCACTCTGTAGGAGGACAACTCTTCCTCTAGAAAGTCATGATTATGTTTGTCTCTCCTTACTTATTAAGCTCTTGGGGCCACTTTAAGCAAAGGTGTGAGGTCTGCTTTAAGCAGGAATGCATTTTGAGATCTTTCTCACTACTCTCACCTCTACTACGGACCTTCCGGGGCTTCCTGATCCACTTGCCATTTTTGGACCATCATTGGATTAAAGACCCATTGAGGGGTTATTAGTTCGTATAGAGCATGATTGTCTCTGTGGATACATCCACTACCCTCTCCAACTTTCTCCTGGTAACTGTTTTGAAAACTGTTCCATGCAAAGATAGACCTTGGAGAGGTCAGTGACAGGATGGTCAACCTTGAGGTTAGATGTAGGAGCTAGAGACTAGGCTGAAGGGACTGGAGCAAGGGTGGGGAGATCCATGAAACTGTTTAAAGAAATAAACCAGTGTGGTTGTATGATAAAAAATGTTTGGTACCTTATATTTTTAAAGAGCAGAAAGATGAGTTAGAGGGAAGCACTGGAGGTGAGGCCATTGGAAAGAAGTATCCATCAGGGAAGTTGGTTTAGAAGAGCTGGAATAAGGTCAGAGGGGGTTTTCATCAGACTGGGGGTGGTCTTTCCAGGATGGACCAGAATCCAGAAGATCTGTGGGCAGCTGTGTGACCAGTGGATGACAGCAGAAGTGTCAGCAGATGACTTCCAAGGCAAAGCTACATAAGGCACTGTAGTTTCTCCACCTTGCTCTCTTGAATGTCTCATTCTGAGGAAAGACGGCCACCAGGCCATGAGGACATTCCATGAATAGGCCCACAGGGAGAGGTACTGAGGCCCCAGGCCAATAGCCAAAATCAACTTTCCAGCCATGTGAGTGAGCCACCCTAGAAGTGGATCTCTGACCACAATCAAGTCTTCAGGTAAGGTATGCCTGAACTATCTCAAGCAAGAACTGCCCAGCCAAGATGCTCCCAAATCCACAAAAATTATGACAGATTAAAAAAAGATTATTGCTGTTTTAAGCCACTATATTTTGTGGATGATTTGTTATGCAGCTATAGATAATAAAAAGCAGATTGAATCTTGGTTATTTCTATTTCTATGTCCTAAATTCTCTACAATAACCTAACTCCTTATGTCCTGTACACTGGGTAAACTGCAGCTATCACCACATCCTGGGTAAATGCCAAGGTGTGGAATTGCTGAGAATTAGGATAGGGATATGTTTGGCCTTTACCAGTTTCTTCTCCCATTAGCACCATATGAGAATTAAAGTGCCCTGCCTCCTCAAAATTCTTGGCATTGTCAGTCTTCATCATTTTAAGCCATTCTGATGAGAGTATCACAGAATCTCATTGAGATTTTATTTTACATTTTCTGATGACTAATGGTGTTGAGTGCCTTTATAGATGCATACTGATTTAAAGATCTTTTGTGAAGTACTTGTTCAAGTCTTTTTTTTTTTAACTCACTACAGATAGAAGTTCAACTCTCTTGCCCAGATTTTTGTTGGTTTGTCTTTTTCTTATTGATTTGCGGGAAATCTAAATATGTGTAAGTTATGAGTCCTCTGTCAGATATATGTATCTATATCGTGAAAGTCCCCTGTCCTCTTAATCTTTTGTTAAACAAAGGTTTTTATTTTAATAAAGTCCACTTTACCACTTTTAAAATTTTATAGTAAGTGTCTCTTATGTCCTGCTTAAAAGATCTTTGCCTGGTCATGAAGATCTCTCGTGTTGTCTTCCAGATTTACTTTCCACATTGAAGTCTATCACCCTTCTTGAATTAATGCATATGGTGTGAGGAAGGGGTTAAAGTACCCTTCCCCCTATAAATATGCATAGAAAAGACCATCCTTTTCCTCCACAAATTGCATCAGCTCCTTTGTTGTAAATCAAGTGACCATATATGTATGTATCTATCACAAACACTTTTAAAGATGTCAATTTCTAGATCCTCAACCTTTCTATGTCTTCTTTTCTAACATGGATCTATTTGCCTCTGAAGTCAAACATCAATACTATTTTCCTTTCCAATCTCACTTGCCTTTCCAAATAAATCCTTTCACCCAATCCCAGTGAGACCATGGTGCATCATCTAGACATGTGCAAGTCACAGAGAACCCAGAGAAAGGAACAATTAGTGAGTGCCCACTCCTGAGGGAGAGACCTCCCCTCAACAAAGCACAGAGAGCATCTGCTATAGATATTGAAGAGGGCTCCACCCTCATGACCCAATCATTTCTTAAGGCCCCACCTCCCAATACAGTGGCAATTAAATTTCAGCATGAGTTTTGATAGGGACAATATAACTTTTGACTCCCCTAAAACTTAACTACTAATAATCTACTGTGAACCAGAAACGTTTGGCAACATAAGCATTCAATTAGCACACATTTTGTATGTTATATCTGTTATATACTATATTCTTATAATAACATGAGCTAGAGAAGAGAATGTGTTATTAAGAAAATCATGACCGAGAAATTTATTTATTATTCATTAAGTGGAAGTGACTCATCATAAAGATCATCCTCATCCTCATCATCTTCACACTGAGTAGGCTGAGGAAGAGGAACAGGAGGGACTGGTCTCACTGTCTCAGGGGTGGCAGAAATGGAAGAGGTAGAGGAAGTGGAAGAGAAGGAAAGAGAAGTAAGCACACTCAGTGTAACTTTTATTGAAAAAATTCATGTATAAGTGGACCCACACAGTTCAAACCTATGTTGTTTAAGGGCTAATTGTGTGTGTGTGTGTGTGTGTGTGAGAGAGAGAGAGAGAGAGAGAGAGAGAGAGAGAGAAAGTGAGAGAAAGTGAGAGAGAGATGGGGGAGAGAGAGAGAAGAGGGGGGGGGAGAGAGAGAGAGAGAGATACTGACATTGTAAGGAACTGACTCACATAGTTATGGAGGCAGACAAGTCCTGAGATCTGCAGTTAGCAAACTGGAGACCCAGGAAAACTGATGATATGATTCACACTGAAGGTAAGCAGGCTTGAGACTCAGGAAGTGTCAATGTTTCAGTTCAAGTCTGAAGGCAGGAAAAACACTGATATCCTGGCTCAAAGGCAGTCAGGCAGGACTTTCCTCTTTCTTGAGGAAGGATCAAATTTTTGTTCTATTCAGGCCTTCAACCAATGGAATGAGGCCCACCCACGTTAAGAAGTTAATCACCTTTCCTCAGCCTACCCACTCAAATGTTGATCTCATCCAGAAACACCCTTACAGACATACCTAGAGAGAAAAATATTTGGCCAAATGTCAAGGCACCTTGTGGCTGTATCAAGTGGACATGTAAAATTAACCATCACAGCAGCCAAGGCAGATGTGGAGGCCAGACAGCATGGTTGGAGGAGCTGGGGTCAGCAGTCCCTGGTCCTGCTCTGTGGGAGGACCCTGCAGAGACAGCACAGAGCTCATATCCACTTGCCTACCCTAGGGGCAGAGGCGCAGTCCAGCCTGGAGCAGGGCTGTGCAAGAACTGCCCTGTAGCAGTACCCCACTGGTTCTCAACTGGGGCAATTTAACTCTCTAAGAGAACTTTGGCAGCGTCTGCAGACATTTTTAGTTGTCACACCTGGGAGTGGCAGTGCAACTGACTCCCATCCAGGGGATAGAGGCTAGGGATGCCGTTAATGCATGGGATGACACCTACAACAGAGATGTATTAGGCCCAGAATATCACTAGTGCTGAAGTTGAGAAACCCTGTCCTACACCTACTTTCCTATGGGACTTCACTTGGGCCTATGACTTTGTGGCTTCTGCCCCAGGCCCTGGGTAGGCAGATACTTCCAGATAACAGAGACCTCAGCTGACAGCTCCACAAGGAATTTTCTCCCAATTTTTTGCTTTATAAATTACTAAACCAGTGCTAGGCGTGGTGACTCATGCCTGTAATACCAGCACTTTTTGTAAACAAAGCGGGAGGATCACTTGAGTCCAGGAGTTCAAGACCTACCTAGACAACATACAGTAAGTCCCCTACATATGAACTTTCAAGTTATGAACTTTAACAATGCACACCTGCAGTTTTTATGCATTATTTCTCTCCACCAGCTGTTGCTATAACATGCTACATACATACTATACTATGTAGCCCTGGCGTTAGTTGGGTACCTAGGCTAACTTTGTTGGGCTTAAAACAAATTGAACTTACAAATGCACTCTCAGCATGGAACTTCTTCATATGTTGGGGACTTCCTTGTAATGAGACCTTGTCTCTACCAAAAAAAATTAGTCAGGTGTCATGACACACACCTGTAGTCCTAGCTACTCAGGAGGTTGAGGCAAGAGGATTGCTTGAGCAAAGGAAGTCGAAGCGGCAATGAACCATGATTGTGCCATTGCACTCTAGCCTGGATGAAAGAGCAAGACTCTATCTCAAAATAAATAAATAAATACACATAATATATTTGTATAAATATATATTATAAATTTGTATTAAAAATTATACAAATTTTCAAACCAACAGAAAAGATGCAAGAATAGTATAATGAACACTCATTACACTTGACCTGGATTCATTCATCACCTTTGTTTCATGTCTCACAACATATATATTTGCGTGTGTTGGAGACATATGACATTTGACCTCTAAACCAGGCAATTCCCAAGAACAAGAACAGTCTCCTGTAGAACCACAATACAGTGATGACCATCAAAAAACTTCACACTGGTAAGTCCTATTAGCTCACATGCCTTGCTTATTCCATTTCCCTTACTTGTTCCAAGAGCATTTTTTGTAGCTTTTTGTTTTCAACCAGGAGCCATTCAAGGATCAGTCACAGCATTTTACGTACTTGTCGCGTCTCTTTAACCTAACAATCTCCCTCTTTGTTTTTTGTCATCCACGACACCTACAATGTCCTAAGAATCCAGGCCATTTATTTTGCAGAATGTCCTTCAATGTGGGCTTGTCTATTGCTTCCAGATGATGAAGTTCTGGGTATGCGTTTTTGGCAGGAATGGTATGTTTGGGATGCTGTATCCTCAGAGCAGCCTGTCAGAGAGCAGCACAGGATGTCCAGTTTCCCACATGCTGTCGTTCTTACTTTTGGTCCCACAAATTGTCATGGAGGAGAGAGTTTTACCGAGACCCACACCCTTTCACCACTCCACAGGCCACCCACACTAGAGATTTCCCTGAGTGTGGGGAGGGAGCCCTGCGTGTGGCTTTGAGGGATGGAGGGTGAAGGGGACGTGGCCAGAGCTCATCCCAGGGCCCCCCCAACCCCGGCCCCAGCCCTGTGGGTCTGGGGAGACCTGGGGCTGTCTCCCCTGGGCCCTGCCTCTGCAGACTTTTGCAGCGAGCACCAGAGGGGAAGCCCGCTGTCTACCATCAAAGAAGCAACCCCAATTATATTTGTGACACTTTCCAATTTACAAAAGACGTTCCCATTCATTTCTTAGTCAAAAATAACAAGGGTGGCTGCTTCATGGAGCCCCTGCTACCAGGCTCAAGTTAAAAGCATTCCATGCAATAGGGTCATCTCAGGTACTACTGTCATCTCATGGTATGAATGGGGGAATCAAAGGCTCAGAGAGGTTAAGCAGCTTGCCTGAGGTCACCTAGCTAGAATGTGGCAGGACTGGAGCTCGAGGCCTGACCCCTTTGAACCTCTGGTCAAGGTGCTGAGCATCATGGTGCATGGACTCCTTTGAGGATCATAGCAAACTAGGGAGCTAAGCAGTGCAGACATGGAGGTGCCCATTTGCACATGGAGGGGAAAAGGCCCAGAGAGGTTGTGTGTTCAGACCAAATTCGTGGAAATGGGACCAGCACCATGAACTTCTGACTCCCAGCCTAGTGCTCTTGCTACCATCTCAGGCTGCTTTTGGGACCAAGGCCAAAGATACCAAGAGTTCTGGTAGTCATCTGCCAAGAGGGATGGGTAGAGGGAAGGACGACAGCAGTGACCATCCCATCCCTGTACCACACTCCCAATATGGCCACACCCAGGCAGGGAGATTCCACCTTTCCTCAAAGAAAGACAATCTGAACCACCTTTACCTGCTGACCACATCCCTTCTCCCACCTGCCAAAATGGCTGTCACACCCTGCCTCTCCCTGGTTGGGGAAAGAACCATCCTATCCTGGCCACCAGTCATCCCTGCTTGTCAAGGCACATGCATTTTAGGAGGAAGTGGCTGGTTCCTTAGGTAAACCCCTGCCTGGCCTGATAGACTAGAGCAGCAGGTTTTGTGAGGACAGCAGGTTTCAGAGGACAAGCCAAGAATTCCCACCTGTCAGTTGTCAGCTGAAGTACCAGGCCAGGGGTGGGGTGGGGAGGTGGCCTGGCATCATCTGGTGGGGGGTACATGAGATAAGAAAAGCCAAAAGATAGAGAAGGAAGGTCTACCTGTTACCCTCCCTAGAATTCCTAGATCAAAGTTCACCTCTTCCATGAAGCCCACAGGAAAGTGCTCCTTCTGCTTTAACCATGGGGTAAATTTGTGCCTCAGAACTACAGAAGTAGTGCAAACCTGGGGTGCATTTTTCTATAGCTATTTGGATCTAATACTGAACAGCATATATAGTTGGTGCTCAGTATATATTTTAACTGGCTGAATAAATGGAGAGCATTCATTCATCTGGAAAAATAATGAATGAGCAGCAACCTTGAGCTGGGCTCTCTTCTAGCTGCCCTTGCCCTCGGACATGACATTCCAGTGTAGGGAGACAAATCACAGACAGATACAACAAGCACTGGAAGGGCGGATGAGTGGACACACGCCTTGGAGGTGGGAGATACGAGTGAGACCTCCACTCTCCTGTCAGCCCATCCACCCTGCCCTCACTAGCCCCAGGGACAAGCACTCTGCAGAGCACCGGGCCTGGCCTTAGGTGAGCTGGAGACAAAATGTTCTGGGAGGGGACATTTTTCCTAGGCTTCTGGAATAGTGACTATTTTTTTTCTCCCAGAGGCACCAGAAATAAAACTGCTGGCTCCTTTCAAGGCAGAAACTGAGGATTTGGTCCCCCTACTGAGACCAAGGGCAACTGAGGAAGGGGACAGCTGCCTTGGATGTTCAGAAAAAGAAAGTAGCATAAATGTGCTGTGGGCAGGACGGGGCACTGTCCTTCAAGCCAGGGGCTACTGGGACTGGAGCACAGGCAGGATGGATAGATAGATAGATAGATAGATAGGTAGATAGGTGAGAGAGAGAGAGAGAGTGTGTGTCAGAGTCTTACTTTGTCGCCCAGGCTGGAGTGCAATGGCACACTCATAGCTACCTCATCCTCAACTGCTGGGCTCAGATGATCCTTCCACCTCGGACTTCTAAGTAGCTGGAACTGCAGGCACTCCACCACGCCTGGCTAATTTTTAAAAAAATTTATTGTAGACACGAGGTCTCGCCGAGTTGCCCAGGCTGGTCTCGAACCCCTGGGCTCAGGCCACCCTCTTGCCTCTCCCTCCCAAAGTACTGGGATTACATGCGTAAGCCAGTGCCGCACAGGCAGAATTGATCTTCCCTGCCTCCCTCTCTCCATGTGGCCTTCCTTAGCCACCCTGTGTACATTGTATTCCTGGCCCTCTCTCTCCCACTTCCCTCCTCACCCCTCCCCAGCCTCCCTTGGGCTGTCACTTGTCACCCTCCCTCATAAGACATGCCTTACTTATCTATTGTGTTTATTTTTGTCAACCTTCTCCATTCCTCCTAGAAGATCAGCTCCAAGAGGACAGGGGTTGTTGCTTCTTCTGCTCACTGCCATAGCTCAACACCTGGAATGGTGTCTGGCACATACTCTTTCATCTTCCATTTTTTTCCAAAACACTCCACAAGTGCCTGCTCAATGCCCCACACTGTACTGTGGGTGGGGGAGAGACTTACAAACAAGACATCACCCCTGTTTTAAAGGAGTTCATAGACCTCTTGGGGGTGACTCTGGAGGGCCGTGTGCCACTCCCTCATGCACCTCATCACAGAAGGTCCCAGTCTTAGCCCACTTCTTAACTTGGACCTTGCTGGCATGATGGCTCATGCCTGTAATACCAGCACTTTGGGAGGCTGAGGCAAGAGGATTGCGTTAGCCCAAGAGCTCGAGACTAGCCTAGGCAGCATAGTGAGACCCCATTTCTACAAAAAAAAAAAAAAATCAAAAAATTAGCCGGCATGGTGGCATGCACCTGTAGCTCCCAGTTACTTGGGAGACTAAAGCAGAAGGATCACCCTTATCCAGGAGGTTGAGGCTTCAATGAGCTGTGATCGGACCACTGCACTCCAGTGAGAACCTGACTCAAAAATAAACAATTCAGACCTCGAGTCACTGGGCCTGTAGAGCCCATAGAGCTGATGTTTGCAGTTGCTGCTGCTGTCTCTGGTCTCTCCTTCTTGAATAGTGTGTGGAGGGATGAGGTACCTCATGCAGGAGACAGGTGCCGCGGGCAATGTGACTGAGAGGCTGCTGGGTGAGGAAAAAAGGGGAGGCTGTGGAAAGGAGGAAGAGACATGCTGGGAGGAGAGGCCGAGGAAGCAGATGAAGGAGCCAGCAGCTTCTCCCCACAGGATGTGGATGAAGCAGTGTGGGTGCATCACTCCAGGGTCGAGGACAAGGCCTTTCCTGGGTGACTTAAGTCCTGGCAGAGCTGGAGGCAGCTGTGAAGCAATGCCACTCAGCCTGTCCAATCCAAGAGAAGATTGAACGTGAGTGGGGGGCGCTGTGGAGGGAGCAGGCTCCCCTGGGCCGGAGGCTTCTTGTAGCCGGAAGTGGCTTTGGAGATGACCCATTCACGCCCCTCATTTTACAAGGGAGACTTCAAGCCTAGAGAAGGAGAAGGCTAAGAATGTGGTCAAGATCGGCCAGTGAAGGGAGGCAGACACCGGACCTAGATTTTAGGGCAGCCATCTTTCCATCAGTCCACACTTGCCTGTCTTGATGCCTCAAGCTTTCTCTGGAGAATCTCAAGTGACACATACGTTTTTACTGTTCTAGGCACCAGGCGGAAAAACAGGTGCTAAGTGTGTGCCACATGCCGGGCACTGTGCTGGGCTCCTCACTGTGTTCTATCTCAGAATTCTCCCCAAGATCCTATTAGGATATTACTCTTCCATTTTACAGGTAAGAGAGCAGAGGCTCTGGGAGGTTAGCAGTTTGCCCAGGGTCACATACCTGCTTAAGACTTCAAGTGTCTGATTTTCCCCCTGGCGTCCCCATTCTGTGGGGATTGGGCCACCCAGACCCTAGGCTGTGGAGACCCTGACAGTTGGTCATGCCACATGGAAAGGCATTAAGAGATTACTGGACTAGAAGAAACTTCTTGGGCTCATTCCCTGGGTAGTGATTGCAGGGACTCACTGAGATCAAAAGAGATTTCGTAGCTTTCTGGAATGAAAAAGGGAAGGAAAACTATAAAGGATTAAACACTGTGGAATCTTAATATGTTAAATAAATATTCGTTTATTTGTTTTAGGCACCAAAGAGTAATTCACTGTAACTGTACTTGTCATTTACAAAACAATGATAGGATTTGTTTTTGAAAGTTAATTTGTGGTGACCTATATGGGTTGAGGTGTTCAGAAATCTGACCCAACTTTGGGACAGCAAGGTGGGAGGATTGCTTGAGCCCAGGAGTTCGAGATCAGCCTGGGCAACATAGCAAGACCTTGTCTCTACAACATATTAAGAAATTAGCCAGATGTAGTGGCACTCACCTGTAGTCCCAGCTGCTCAGGAGGCTGAGTTGGAAAGATCACCTGAACTCAAGAGGTCAAGGCTGCGTTGAGCTGTGAACGTGCCACTACACTCTAGCCTGGGCAACAGAGTGAGACCCCAACTCAAAAAAAATAGAAACCCAGGCGCAGTGGCTCATGCCTGCAATTCCAGCACTTTGGGAGGCAGAGGCAAGAAGATTACCTGAGCCCAGGGGTTTGAGACCAGCCTGGGCAACTTGGCGAGACCTCATCTCTACAATAAATTAAAAAAATCAGCCAGACCTGGTGGCATGCACCTGTGGTTCCAACCACTTGGAAGGCTCAGGCGGAAGGATCACCTGAGCCCAGCAGGTCGAGGCTGCGGTGGCTGTGATCGTGCCACTGCATTCCAGCCTGGGCAACAGAGTAAGACTCTTACTCAAAATAATAATTTTTTAAAAAAGAACCCAAGACAAAGGCCATCTAACAACAGTGTCCTCCTTCAAACTTGTGGTGTCTCCTTAGCAGTCTGAATCTTCTCATTTGTAATTTTCCCTACCAAATGTGAAGGTCAAGACCAAACAGCCCTCTTGTGCTGGCTGTGGGTGACCACACCCGGCTGTGACTCCAAGTCTGACTCACTGAGCCTCTCCAAGACCAGTCAACATCTCACTCCTGGACCCTGTGCCTCACCCCTCAGGTCCAGCAAGGAGTCCCCACATGGGGCCCAGGTTCCAGCACCCCAAGAGTCCTGGAGCTGGGGTCTCTAGAGGAGGCCCGGATTAGACAGGACAGTAAGGCAGATCTTACAATGTACATGGCACCTTGCTTCCCTATCCTGGGAATAGGTGAGCAACCTGGTGAGCAGATCTTCCACCTGCTCCTTTCCAGCCCAAGCCTCAGGCCATGTCACCCACTGTCCCCCAACCCCTAATCACACTGCTCCTCTGTGGAATCTAGAGTCCACGAGTGTCCTTGCAGCAGCCTCCCCACCCAGCCCTTGTCTCCCTCCCTGCACTCACTCCCACTGCCGTGGGGATAAATGCCTTTCTCCTGGGTAGTGAATACACACGCCTGAGACCCAACCCTCCTTCTAGCTCCGGCCAGAGGGAACCAGTGGCACAGTTTGATGGAAAGACTACAGTCTTTGAAACCAGACAGCCCAGGGTTTCAATCTTGAGCAAGTTCCTTAGCCAATCTGAGAACTCAACTTTTTCATCTGTAGGATGTGGCTACAATATCCACCTTGCAAAAAAACAATGATTCAAAAAACAATGATTAAAGACACTGAAGACACTGGCTGGAGTAGGCACATAATTAATGACCCCTATTGCTGTTATTGCTCATGCAGTGTCTAGCTTTGTCTTCAAAGCAGGATGCTTCTCTGCCAAGGGAGTGGGGGCACCCGGGTACCCCATGGCAGTGCAGGACAGCCACACTGGAGTTCCAAGCATCCTGATCAGGTGCTCAGCTTCAGGTGTTATATATGGCATTAATGGCTTTTGCAAATCTGGACTTTCAATTGGCACAATTTTTAAAAATTTCTATTTATTTATTCTGAGTTAGAGTCTCACTCTGTCGCCCAGGCTGAAGTATCGTGGCATGTTCATGGTCACCCCAGCGTCAACCTGCTGGACTTCAGTGATCCTTCCACCTCGGCCTTCCAAGTAGCTGGAACAACAGGTGCGCACTACCATACCGGGCTAATTTTTTATTTATTGTAGAGTCAAGGTCTTGCCAAGTTGCCCGGGCTGGTCCTGAACCCACAGGCTCAGGCAATCCACTTGACTCGGCCTCCCAAAGTGCTGGGATTACAGGCTAAGCCACCAAGCCTGGCTGGCAAATATTTTTTTAAAAATCCAGCTGACAAGAGAGCATGAGAAGTCTCCCATGCTTGGTTTGGTAGAATCTTTTGTTGGGGAAATCTGAATGCACACACACACATACACACACACACACACACACACACACACACACACACACAATTTTGCTTCTAGGAATTTAGGAATTCATGGACATGTGCAAAGACTATGTACCTGGATGTTCATGACAGAATTATTTATAATACCAAAATAAATAAAAATGACCCTGCTGGGCTTGGTGGCTCACCCCTATAATCCCAGCACTTTGGGAGGCCAAGACAGGAGGGTCGCCTGAGCCCAGAAGTTTGAGACCAGTCTAGGCAACATAGTGAAACCTCGTCTCTACAAAAATAAAAAAAATTAGCCAGGCATGGTGGCTCATGCCTGTAGTCCCAGCTACTCAGGAGGTTGAGGAGGAAGGATCGCCGGATCCAGGAGGTCAAGGCTGTGGGTGAGCCGTAGTTGTGCCACTGTACTTCAGTCTGGCGACAGAGTGAGACTCCAACTCAAAACAAAACAAAACAAAACAAAATGCTCATCATCTAACACTAGGGGATTGGCTAGATAAAGCAGAGTACAACCTGCTATTTAAAATGATGTTATAGAAGAAGAAGAATATGGGAAGACGTTTACAAAATATTAAGTAAAGCAAGCTATGTCTCTAAAGAGCTATGTCTCTGAAGAGTTATGAAAAGACTAGAAATATATACACCAAGACATTAGTGTTGCCTCTGGGTGGTGGGATAACTTTCTTTTTTGTGTTTTTCTGTATTTTCCAAAATTTCTACAATAAACCTACATTAATTCTGCTTTAGAAAAATTAGAACATCAAATTTATTGTAACAAAATGCAGACTAAGCATAGATTTAACTTAAATTTTACAATTACAAGTCATGTCAAGAGCACACATCTTAACCAAAAGACAGTTCTTGTTCTCTTAAGAAAATCTCTTAAGCTGTTCTTACGATCCTTCATACATTTTTTTCTTTAATGCCCTTTTATTATGGAACAATTTTGGACTTACAGAAAAGTGGCAACGACATCACAGTATAGCCCATGCCGTTTGCCCTGCTGTTAACATCTTACATAACCATGGCACACCTGTCCCCACCAAGAAACCAACATGGAAACACCACTATAAAATGAACTTCAGACTTGACTTGGATTTCACCAGTTTTTCCATGAACACTCTCATTCTGTTTCAGGATCCAATGCGGGGTAGCACATCAAGCTGAGTTGTCCCACCTCCCCAGGGTAGCACATCAAGCTGAGTTGTCCCACCTCCCCAGGCTTTTCTGGTCTGTGACAGTTTCTCAGACTTTCCCTGTTTTTCATGTACCCTGAATGAGTTTTGTCATCAGAAAAAGACAGCCCAGACGATGGTGGTCACGGTGATGATGACTGGTGAAGATGATACTGATGATGATTTATGTCTGAATTCCTTCAGTCTAATCTCAGCGGGAGACCTCTTTCTCTGTTCACTGGAACAAAAGGGGGCCGGTATCAACGGGAATCTCGGAAGTTGGGGCGCCCTAACCCCTGCCCAAAGCCCTTTCGGCCCCTGCTCCTGCCGCTGTTTCCCAGCCCAGC
>NW_007257968.1:870714-880788 GCF_000164805.1 Carlito syrichta | reverse complement strand
AAGCCCGGGCCTCATAAGCCCGGGCCCGAGCGCCCGAGCCTCCCGCTGCCCGAGCCTCCCGCTGCCCGAGCCTCCCGCTGCCCGCCCGCCAGCGCCGCGGCATGGCCTGGAACACCAACCTCCGCTGGCGCTTGCCGCTGGCCTGCCTGCTCCTGCAGGTGGCCATGGTGGTTCTCTTCGGCGTGTTCGCGCGCTACGACTTCGAGGCCGACGCCCACTGGTGGGCAGGGAAGAGGCACGGGAACGTCTCCAGCGACCTGGAGAACGAATTCTACTATCGCTACCCCAGTAAGTCCCGCCTCCTGCAGGCCTACTGAGGCACCTCGGCTCCAGGCCCCCACCTGGCCGAGGGCCCTGCCTGGGGGGAGGGCCCGGGCCTGCCCCAAGGTTCCCTGCCCCGGCGCAGGATCCCACGGGGTGCTCGCCAGCCTCTGGGATCACGCTTGGGTGATGATCAGATGTGCACAAACTCCTTTTCTCTGTGAAAAACTGGGAGGGAAAACTCACCAGAGTGAGCGTTTTATCTGATCCCCCCCCCAACCCCAGCCATCAGAGACCTCCAAGCCCCGTCAGAGTCCTGCTTGGTGTCCTCAGAAGACCCGCCCCCCCTCGGTCACCACTAGTGGGTGACCGAACTCCCTTGTCCAGTTGTGCTCATAAGGGGGTAGGTCGGATGTCAAGGGCGGCAGGAATAGCTCAGTGGCCTGCCAGCCCTGCTGCGGGCAGAGGTGTGTGGAACCCGTGGGGGACCAGGAGGCTGACACCCACTCTTTTTGATTTGGAGAGGGAGAACAAGCACTCACAAATGTTCTGGTATCTGTAGTGCTGTGGTTAGGAGCATGACCCTGCCATCGCAGGCCTCCCTTTCATGGTTCTGCCGTTAAACAGGTAGGTGGCCTTAGGCTAATGTCAGCCTTGCTAAATCTCAATTTCCTCATCTCTTGAATAAGGATAATAAGCCCTGCCTTACAGGGATGGGGTAAGACTATCAGAGACGGTTCATGGAAAGCTCTGGCACAGTGCTGGGCACGTAATCCTCACTTCATAACGGATCAGCTGCTACGAGAGCACTCAACACAGACGCCCTAGGACTCAGGAGCTGGGAGGACTGGCCCAGGGTCATTCCAGGCTGCCCAACCTCTGAACTCCCAGTCCAGGACTCCTTCCATGCCCTGGTACTTTCTGATTCTCCCCCCTCATCCACTAGCCGCCAATGGCAATGCTTCCACAGTTGGTGCTCACATAGTCATGGACTGGGAGTTTGGGAAGGGACCCGGAAGCTCATGTCCAGCAGCTGCCTGTACCTACCAATGCTCCCTTCATGGCTTGGACACTGAGCGACAGGGAGGGAGTTCTCCACTTCCAGAAATGACATCTTCCTTAGGTCCAAGTATACAACTGTCATTCAGAATGGCAGCCAGCATGAGAAAAGATTGAGTTTGAGGGCTGCAGACTCAGTGGGTGCCGGTCATACTAAGTGGCTGCCAAAAAGTTCAGGCTATCACAGCTACATTAATAGTTGTATGGTCCTGGAGAAGGGAGGTGACAGAGGAAGATGTGCCCTCTGCTAGTGAGACCACAGCCTCTCCTGGGCTCCACTTGGGGCTGTGTTTCAGAAGAGATCTTGACAGTTGTGGTGCTGGATTCGGGCTCCAACTCCACTCTTCACTCCATCCCCCTTTCCTCTCCTGGGTGGGGACCCACCCATCTAGTGAGGCAGGCAGGCTTGAGCCCCTCCTTGCCTGTTCCACTCTGTCCCTCCAGCTCCTGTTTACCACTCAGTCCCACAGTCAGGCCCCTGGTAAAGCAGAAGGGGCAAGGCCTCCCATGGACATTCAAGGGTCCCCAGTGTTTCCAGGCAGTAGAGGGTCTCAAGAGCCTATCACTGGAGCTGCAGAGCCTCACCAGTAGGTTGTAGTCCCCACGCCTCCCCGGCTTCTACCCCTCTCCCTCCACACCCACCCACCTACTTTTACATCCCACCTTCATTTATTCACTCGACAAGCACTTATCTATAACATAATCATAGAATTTGTCATCCAGATGAAGATACTGTTGAGAGTAAAGGGGATATGCAAGCAGTCATTTGTCGGAACCCTGGAGGCATAACTCTCCCAGCAAACCATGGTCACTCTGGACAAACAAGTTGAATATCCTGGGTCTCTGGCCCTGGACTGTTTGGGAGCAGAGAGGGGCCCAACACCCAGGGCTTCCATGGAGTCAGGTGCTCTGGCAGAGGAGGTCTATGATAGCTTCCTGGGAACAGGTGGAGGATGAAGCAGGGAGATGCCAAGCAGCCAAGACCCACCAGGAAGGGGTTCCAGGGA
The DNA here is from genome assembly GCF_000164805.1 of Carlito syrichta. NCBI lineage: Eukaryota > Metazoa > Chordata > Mammalia > Primates > Tarsiidae > Carlito > Carlito syrichta. The sequence continues at coordinate 878,461 of NW_007257968.1, read as the reverse complement.
TGGAGGAAGTGGCTCAGTGTGACTTAAGAATAGGGTTTGTGAAAGGGATGGGAGAGAATAATCAGGGGAGAGAGTCAGCCACCATGGAGGGCCTTGAGTTTCTCCTGCTGCTTCTCCTGTGAGGCCTGGGAGTGCTTGGCCATTGCAGCAGGAAGTGACAGAGGAGAGGAGTACAGCGAGAGAAGCTTGGCCTCAATGTTCCCTTGGAGAGGGCAGGAAGTCGTGGCAGTCCCTCCAACCAAGTGTGCATTCTCTATTTTTTTTTTTTTTTTGAGTTGAAGTCTCACTCTGTCACCCAAACTGGAGTGCAGTGGCTGCTCCCGGCCACCGCAGCCTCAACCTGCTGGGCTCTGGCGATCCTTCCCCCTCAACCTTCCAAGAAGCTGGAACTACAGGCACTACCACACCCAGCTGATTTTTTATTTATTGTAGAGATGCGGTCCCACCAAGTTGCCCAGGCGGGTCTCAAACCCGCAGGCTCAGGCAATCCACTCACCTCAGCCTCCCAAGGCGCAGGATTACAGGCTGAGCCACCGAGCCCGGCTGCATTCTCTCTTTTAATCACCACTGCCACCCTGTGAGGGAGGTGCTGTCATGACCCCCGTTTTACAGATGAGGAAACTAGGGCCAGAGAGAAGTTTCTTGTGAGGGCCACTTCACTAGGAAACCAGGAAGCCAGAGGAGCAGCCATGGAGGTCTGAACACACACTCCTGGACCACTCTCCTCCCACCAGTGTCCCCCTTTCCCCTTCCTCCTGGCCCATGTGGGTTCCCCAGCCCCGGTTCCTGGGCAGTCTGGTAATTCCCAGGGGCTTAGGGCGAGGGCAGGCCCTTGTACCTTCTTGGTTCTTGGCTCCAGGCCGCCAGCACCTGTACAGACCTCATTTCTGCCCACGGGATTAGTTGATCCTGCTGGGCATCTCCAGTTTCAGAGGAGTCCAAGCCCCAGCTGGTGTGACCTGGGGATAGCTCCTGAGCTTGGGCCCCTTAGCAGACAGCAGGCCCAGAGCCAGCAGAGGACTCGTGCTGGCAGTGCCCTCAGAGGCCTGAGGGACGGGAAGCAGCTGCCAAACAGGAGGCTTCCTCATGGGTCGGTGCTCCAGAGCCTGAGTGGCTGAGAGCAGTGGCTGTGGAGAGGTTGCCCAAGGGGGAGCCATCAGAGCATGGGCCTCAGAAGCTTCCTGGGAGGGCCAAGGGAGGAGCAGGACACATTTCAGGAGATGACCCAGGGCAGAGGAAGCTCCGACTTCAACACCTGAAGGACTGTTTCATGAGGCTAAAGCAGTGCTTGCCTGGTGCTCCCAGGAACCTCCACCCGATTTAGTTCCATTTGATAAAGGAAGGCAGAGGGCAGTGTAACTGTGGAATTAAACAGATCTGGGTCTACCCCTAGATAGAGTGAGCCAACTACCTTACTTCTCTGGTCCTCAGTGTGCTCATCTGTAATGCAGGAATATGATTTAAAGTACAGGACATTCCATAAATAACTGGACATTCCTCGGCTACATCTCCAACAGGATGCCAAGTCTCCACTTACACTCCTTCATGGACAGAGCACTCACTCCCTTCTGAGGAAGCTCATTGCCAGTATTAACTGTCCTCTCCCCTTATGCCTGTAATCCAGCACGTTGGGAGGCCAAGGCAGGAGGATCACTTGAGGCCAGGAGTTTGAGGTTACAATGAACTATGATTGTGCTCCTGTACTCCAGCCTGAGCAGCAGAGTGAGACCCCCATCTCTTAAAAAAATAATCTCTAAGAAGATTCAAGATGACAGGTGACTGGTAGAGCACTCATGGCATAAGGGGAGAGGACAGTAAATGCTGGCAGTGAACTTCCTCAGAAGGTAGTGAGGGCTCCATCCATGAAGGTGTGTAAGTGGAGGCTTGGCATCCTGTTGGAGATGTGATCGAGGAATGTCTCTCTGAATACCAGTTTGCAACCCCTTCTAATTACAAAGTGTGTTTTGTCTTCTCTGTCAGGCAGGGCTGTTTATTATTTGCATTTTATGGTGGAGGACATGGAGGTCAGAGAGGAGCTCAGCACTCTCAGCTGGCCAGTGGCACAGGCATGGTGGGAGCCAAGCCCACCTACTTTCCAGGGACTTCTGTGGCATTGCCACCCTCAGCCATCTCCTCAGTAGACTGTGCAGTGCTGGTGTGGGAGAGGTGGATGGCGAGTCTTGGGGAAATTACCGACTGGCCAGGAGGTCTCAAAGAAAACAGTTTAGGCTGGGCCGGTCCCTAGGGAACGGGAAAGAGGCAGTACCGGCTCCTGGAGGGCACCGCCCTTTCTGTGCTGATGCAGCAAGCAAAGAGGAGAGTTACAGTTGGCCCGTCTGTGTGGGAAACTTTGTCCTCCTAGACTCAGCCAGCAGGACGGGGTCTCTTGTACAGAGGGGAGCGGGAGCTAGGTTGGGGTGAGGGGGTGGGAACGGGGCTGGGAGTAAAGGGGCGAGCTGTGTAATGGTGCCCCCTGGTGGCAGCTCTCATAGCTGGAGGCTAGTGTGCAGCCCCGCCCCATCTGGGACCTCCTGTGGAGAAAGCAAGTTCTGGGCAGGACAGCTGGAGTCACCCAGGCTGGGGAGAGGTGCCACCTTCCACTGACTCTCAGCAAGCTCCCAAGCCAGTGTGGAGCCCCAGGTCAGTCTTGAAAGAGAAAAAGAGACATAATAGCTAATATGATTGAGCGATTGCTCAAGAGCCCATCTTCTGCCCAGGGCTTTGATTGGGTTATCTCATTAAATGTGCCCGGAAAACCTCTGGGGTGAGCACTGTCTGAGCACTGTTACAAGCTCCCATTTCACCAATAAACTGTGGATCAGGCTGGGCGTGGTGGCTCACATCTGTAATCCCAGAACTTTGGGAGACCAAGGCAGAAGGATTGCTTGAGCAAGTTCTAGAACAGCCTGGGGAACATAGTGAAATCTCATCTCTCAAAAAAAAAAAAAAAAAATCAAAAGATTAGCCAGGTATAGTGGTTCGTACCTGTAGTCCCAGTTACTCAGGAGGCTGAGGTGGAAAGCTTGCCTGAGCCCAGGAGGTGGAGGATGCAGTGAGCCATGATTATGCCACTGCATTCCAGCCTGGGTGACAAAGTGATAGCCTGTCTCAAAAAAAGAAAGAAAGAAAAAAAGAGAGAGAAACTGTGGATCTGAGAGGTTCTGTCCTTTGCTGAAGGTCATAGCATTTGGAACTGCCTATCATTACTATTAAAATCGTTTTAGGTAGCGCCAAACTTTATGAAACAGAAATTAATAAACTGATACGTCTTGGTGCTAAATTAGGACTAACTTGAAAGATAAAGAGAAAGGGAACAAGAGAATAAATCAGGGGAGTGTCCAAGGAGAGAGAAGCTGGTGTTTCTGTACCTGAAGGAGGAAGAGACACCTCGAGAGAGCGTCAAAGTGAGAGGCAAGGTACCCAAAGGAGCAGGGAAAGCACGGAACTGGTGAGAAGGGACAGGCAGGGAGGAAGGGCTGTGAAGGTGAGGGCTCCCTGCTCCTGCTGTGAAACTGCAGACACCTCCCCACACCCTACACCTCCCAGTAGTGACTCCTTGGGTCCTCTTCAACTATGCCCTGCCTGTATGGCTCCTCTGTGCCACCAGGCAACTGTCACCCCACTCCTCAAAAAGCCCCCTGCTGCTAGAATGCTGCCTTTTCTCAGGGCTCCTCCCTCCTCCCTCCTCGTATCTGCCAGCTTCAAGGCATAACCAGTTCTCAGCTTGTCTCTCCCTCCCTCCTTCCCACATTCCAACTCACAGCTCTCTTTGCAGCCTGTGAATTCTCAGACCCCAGCTCCCACCCCCACAACCAGCCTCCATTTCTCCCATGCCACCGGCCCAGCCCTCACCCTTGTAGTCATCTCAAACTTCCCATGACCAGACCAGCACCTCCCTCCCGTGCAGAGCCTCTTCCCAATGCCCTGTGTTTGTCAACAGCCCTGCCATCCCACCATCCTGCCAACTGCCCTCCCTGCCTCTGGAATTGTCATCTGAATCTGTCACCTCCCTGTTTCACACCTCTCTTCCAGTCTGTCACCCATGAGTTCTTCCCAGATTAACCATCATACCATTTATGGTGCTTCATATACGTTAGCTCAGTTTCCCATGACAGTTGGCAGCAAGATAAGCCATGAAACACGATAATACATGAAATCAGCTGCACACACTGAGAAACCTAAGACGAGGTGTGTTTGTCCATGGTAACTGGGCACACAGGCTAAGCTCCAAGGCATGCCCGGAGCACTCCACTGGAGTGGAACTCAGCTCTCCTGTGTCAGCTGATGCCCTTACCCTTCAGTGTGCCAGGCCCCCTGAGCCTCTGCAGGTGCCTGCTAGTCCAGGGGTCTGTGGCCTTGGCCTAGGCCTCAGGGAAGTGTGGAGGGGAGATGGATGAGGCAAGGTCAAGTCAGCTGTAGCATAAGCATTGCTCCTATGACTTTAGCCAGGCTGCTTCGGGTAGGAGCTGTTAGATTGGAGAGGGGCTGCAAAATCCCATCTGAGACTTGTGGACTTCTGCTCAGTTGGCATATCTGAGTGCCACTGAGGCAACAGCCATAGTCATTCATTCATCCATGGATATTTATTGAGAGTCAACCTTGGCACTCTTCCAGGAACTGGGAATGCCGCAGTGAGCAAAATAGGCATGGCCCTGCCTTCCTGGAGTTTCGTGGTCTAGTAGGATAGACAAACTTATAGCTACAGATATAATAAGAACTATGAAAAAGGGTAAGAACTCATCTTAAACTGGGTGGTTCTGGAAGGCCTTGTAGATGAGGTGAAATTCTGCTGAGATCTGCTGGCCATTCTTCAGAAACAGCATCTCACATGGAGGGAACACCACAGGCAAAGACCCCAGGGTGGGACTGAGAAACAGAAGGGAGGTCAGAGCAGCCCAAGTCATGAGGAAGGGTAGAAAGGGAGGAGGAGGAAAGAGGAGGCAGGTGGTGGGGCCAGGCCAGGCCTAGCAAGGTTCTGATGTCTCTCTCTCTTTTTTTTTTTTTTTTGAGTTGGAGTCTCACTCCACCACCCAGGCTGGAGTGCAGTGGCATGCTCACCGCCACCCCAGTGTTGACCTGCTGGCCTCTGGCAATCCTTCCGCCTCAGCCTTCCAAGTAGCTAGAACTACAGGCATGTGCTACCATGCCCGGCTAATTTTTTTTTATTTATTGTAGATACGAAGTCTTGCCAAGTTGCCCGGGCTGGTCTCAAACCCACAGGCTCAGGCAATCCACTCTCCTCAGCCTCCCAAAGTGCTGGGATTACAGGCTGAGCCACTGGGCCCAGTCTTTTTTTTTTAATTAACTTTTGTTGGGGGAAATAATCTTGAATTTACAAAAAGTTGCTCTGACAGAAATCATACAAAGAGCACTATATACTTTTAAACTCAGATTCAGTTACTTGTATTCTCTCTTTCTGTGTGTGTGTGTGTGTGTGCGTGTGTGTGTGTGTGTGTGTGTGTGTGTCTGTCTCTATCTCTCTCTCTCTCTCTCTCTCTCTCTCTCTCTCTGTCTCTCTCCCTCTCTCCCTCTTTCTCTTTCTAAACACAGATGCATGTACTTTTTTTCTCCTTGAACCATTTAAGGGTCAGTTGCATACATCATGGTCCCTTCTACCCCTAAACAGTCCAGTATATTTCCTAAGAATAGGAATATTCTCTTCCACAATCACAGTAATTACTTCAACTTCATAATTTACACTGACTCAATAACTTAATCTACTGTTTATATCTGATTTTCCCAATTGACCTAATAATGACCTTTATCTCACCCCCCACCCCAAGCCCACAGCCCCACCAAATATAAGATCCAGTCTAGAGTTGGGTATTGAATTTAATACCTTTTGTTATGTCTTTAATCTGGAACATTTCAAAAGGCTTGTGTCTTTTCTGACAATATTTTTCAGGAATACAGCCTCACTCCTTTTTAATAGCATGCTCCTCATTTTGTGTTTGTCTGATGTTTTCTCATGATTGGATAGGGTTCTGCAGTGTCAGCCGGAATACCACATAGGTGATATGTCCTTCTCAGATGTCACATGTGGAGGCACACAGTGGCCATTTGTCCTCACTGGCAATTCTAATTTTGATTGCTCTGTCGGTATGTTGCCCAGTCTCTCCTCTGTATAATTACTGTTGGTTTTCTTCCTCCCTTGCAACTTTAACTGTCTAAAGGGAGACCCCTCAAGACAATGCAAATGTCCTGTGCCTAATCAAAATTTCCCCTGCATTTAACATCGACTGATCAAATTTTTGCTGTGAAAATGATGATTTTTCCAATTACAGCTCTCTCTCCACATTTAACAGTGCGCCCCCAGCATCCTGCTCTAAGCAAGAGCCCTCCCTGCTACCTCATGTATGTATGTAACTACTTATTATCAGTATGAACTCATGAGTTACTTTTAAAAAGAGCTTTAATTCATTACAGCACTTAATTACTTTGGTGCTCAACTTGTCCCAGATTTGGCCAGTGGGAGCCCTTCCATCTGGCCCCTGTGTCCCGTGACAGCTGCAGTTCCTTTCGGTGTGCTACATTTCTGTAACTCGCTTTGTTTCTCAAAGCTCTTAGCCTTCTGTTATTTTCTTGGAGTCTAGAACCATGCAATGTCAGTGCTAATCCATCACTTTGGCTTTATCTTTGAGAAAACTAAGGCGCTAAGAAGAGCAGTGGCTAGCCAAGGCCACATAGTGAGTTGGAGAAGAGTAGGATGAGAACTCAGAATTAATCTGTGCCTGTCCATGCGATCACCTATTATGGGACAGACACTGTGCTAGGTGCTTTATATACACATCTGCATTTAATCCCTGCAACATCTTTGAGGTAAGCATTACAGAAGAAGGTGCCGAGTTCTGAGTACTGCAGGTAACTTTCTTAGAGTCATCCACCCAGAAGATGGAGGAACTGGGGGAGGTGGTGGGATGGGAAGGTGTGACCAGCTGCAACTGATATGCTTGGCCTGTCAAGGCACTCCGTGGCAGGGATGAATACTGATTCTCCATAGCAAAGAAACAGGGTTGTAGTGGAGAGGGCAGGACATGGTGACCCCAGATGGTCTGGGCTCTAGACCTGGCCTCAAATTCAAATGCCAAGCTGTCCATTCCCATCCTGAGCCAGCAGAGCCACTTAGGGAGGAGGGTGAAACCTGGGAGCTATCATCTCCAGAAGGAGGTGCTTCTGAATCTCTCAGCGCTATAGCCCAGTGGTTTCAGTGGCCCAAGGTGGGGGTCCACCTCGGGTTCCCCCAGCCCTAGCCCCCTCCAGAGGCCCTTATGACAGGGTGAGGGTAGTGGCCGTTCTGCCAGCAGAGGAGCCACTCATTGCTGCACCCAGCCCAAGGGCTTGGATGTGGGCCAGGGCTAGGAATGGTAGAGCAGGAGACGGGGCTTGGGGGGCACTGTCCAGGGCTTGGCCAGTGGCAGGGAACACAGAGGTGCTCCCCAGGCCGCACCAGCCCATACCAGGGCTGTGTCGAGGCGTTGGGTAGGCCACTGAGCCCCTGCTGCGCTCTCCCCGCAGGCTTCCAGGACGTGCACGTGATGGTCTTCGTAGGCTTCGGCTTCCTCATGACCTTTCTGCAGCGCTACGGCTTCGGTGCCGTGGGCTTCAACTTCCTGCTGGCGGCCTTCGGCATCCAGTGGGCGCTGCTCATGCAGGGCTGGCTCCATCACCTAGAAGACCGCCACATAAACTTGGGCGTGGAGAAGTGAGCGCGGGTGGGGCCTGGTTGCGGGAGGCCCGGGGGCGGGGC
>NW_007257968.1:849872-870377 GCF_000164805.1 Carlito syrichta | reverse complement strand
TCTCTCTCTCTCTCTCTCTCTCTCTCTCTCTCTGTCTCTCTCTCTCTCTCTCTCTCTCTCTCTCTCTCTCTCTCTCTCTCTCTCACTTATTTCCTGATCATCCGGTGCGGGTTCTAATGGCGCCCAGGTGCCACAGGACGTTCTCCCTCCCCCTACAACAAAGACTGCAGGGCCTCGAGGCCAGACCTTTCTCTGGCGGCTGGGCCCAGGCCCTCCACCTCAGCACATCAGAATTTTCCAGCCCTGTACCCTGAGAGACAGCAGTCCCCAGGACCCTAGTGGGAGGGCCGGGTGCCTGAGCCAGAATCAGAGGTTCATTGTGGAGGGAACACCAACGAGGGATCCAGCCAAATGGAGGTGCCTCTCCCTGCCTTGTGCCTCCCCCCACCCCGCGCCAATCCCCCCTTACCCCGGAACAGGTATTGGAAAGGGATGTGAGATGCATGTGGGTATGGAGCGTAAGGCTCCTCCCTGCCTCAGCCTCCAAGGGTGGGGCACCTTTCCTTCATCTCTTCTCACCTCCATTCTTCTAATGCCTTTTCTCTTTGATAACCTTTTGGTCTGATGAGAACCACCACCCCCTCCCATCAGGAAGCTCAGTCCCTCCCTCTGAGGTGACCTCCTCCAAGCCCCAACATGCCTCCCTGCCATACACCACCACCACCAAGTTATAAAATAAATAAACCAAAGTCAACTCACCAAAAATCAATGTGCAGAGTGGTCAGCTCACTGAACGTCTCATTTATCAAACCCTTTCCCATGACAGCTTAGGAAACCTATAGCAATTTGTGTGGCATGGTAAGTCCAGTTTAGACAGTCTTCTATTTTTGTAGACATATGACATGTTTGGCTAAAGGAAAACTTTTTTTAAGTTGAGAAAGTCATCATTGGTGTGTAAAAATGAACATTCATTAACTGAATCACAGACGAAGTCTGTAGAATGGTCTTAGAGTCAAGCTGGTATAAAATCACATTTAAAGGGCAGACCCTTACTGTCTCATATAGGACACCAGCCAGGTGTCTGAAATTTAAAGCACATGCCAAATATTTGCAAAACTTACATTCAAGCCAGCTAATTAATCCATGAATTAAGAGAAACAGGAAAGACAGTTAACCAGATATGTGTTGGAACCAATGTGTCAGTCTTTTTGTATATAAAATCCGTGACAAGCCGGGCTCGGTGGCTCAGCCTGTAATCCCATGCCTTTGGGAGGCTGAGGTGAGTGGACTGCCTGAGCCCACGGGTTCGACACCCGCCTGGGCAGGCGAGACCTCATCTCTACAATAAATAAAAAAAAATCAGCTGGGCGTGGTAGCGCATACCTATAATTCTGGCTACTTGGAAGGCTGAGGCGGAAGGATCGCCAGAGCCCAGCAGCAGGTCGAGGCTGTGGTGGCCGGGAGTGGCCATTGCACTCCAGTCTGGGCAACAGAATGAGACTCCAACTCAAAAAAAAAAAAAAAAAAAAATCCTTGACATGCATATCACCCTGCAGTTCAAAATGCACAAGAAATTTTCATTCCCAAAGTCATAGACCCAAAGTAGAAAAACACCTGTAATATGTTTAATTGGCCACCACAGCAAAATAGCTACAGCTAAGTGAAAAAATACGCAATTTAAAAAATCTTCAAAGGGAATTATTACACACTTTGTGAGTTAACAAGTTTTGATGAGCCAGCTAGTCAGCAAGTTGGTCACTTGAAAAATTGAGTTTGGCAAATTGGCTGTTGGAGGATTGATTTTCAACACCTGGCCCGAAATCAGTTTCTGGTGCTCAGGGATTGAGATGAGCATGTTGTCCCCAGACCTGACCTTGTAGATCCAGAGACATGGACCCTGCCCCTGGCTTCTGTCCTGTCCCTGCTGAAGAATCCTCCAGGTCCCTATCACTCTTAGGGAAGTGCTCCTTGGAAGGCCCTGCCCAAACCTCCTTGGGCCTTTCTGAGATGTAGCATCCTCTCCTAGGTGCTGATGGCCCAAAGTGTTGGGTTTTCTCTTTCTGACTCTTTCTGTATCCTTTCTAATGGTCATGTCCATCAAGATGGGTTTTCTGCCTGTAGTTATGGGACCTTGGGCAAATAACCCAACCTCTCTGAGTTTCTATGTCCCATCCAAATGCGTGGCTAGTGATAGTGCCTGGTCTGTACGGTTCCACCATGATACAGGAAGGCATGAGCAGTACTTAGCAGTTATCCTAATGCCTGGCACTTAGTAACCATCATTGTTCATTCAGCCAGGCCCTGAGGACACAGCGGTGATCAAGGCAGTAGTGGGTGGACATCCAGTGAACACTGTTTTGGGAGGGACCCAGCCCCCACTCCACAAACTGGCCCTAACATTAACTTAATTTTTTTCTCACCCCGATTATCTCTCACCCACACCCCTGAACATGTGGGGAAGGGGGGTCTCCTCTAGTTGTGACACCTTTGAGGAAATAGCCCCTTTTATCCCTACACCCACTCCTTAACTACTTTCATGGTCCCAAGAGCCACACTGAGGGACTGCCTTGGAATCCAGAGGACTGCTTTCCTGCTGGGCACAAGGAGGCCTGGGTCAGACAAAGTGGGCATGTGGATGGAACTAGAATCTATTGTGGCCACACAATGCCACCTAGCTGTCTCTTCATCGGCTGGACTGGCTTTGCATTCAGAGTCCAGGCTTGAGGAGAGCCTCTATGCCTGCCCCTGTGCCCCCATTCTCTCTGTTGGCTTCCCTGTGCCCTCCTTCCACCCAGTCCCACCCCAGCTCCCTAATTCCTGCAGGAAGTCCTCTCTCCTGGGTGTGGATCCTGTCTCATGGGTAAGATGAAGGGAAGGTCCCAATGACTCAAACCCAAGCAAGACCAGCAGGAGAGGTGTGTGCAGAGTGAGAGATGAGGGTTTGGAGGCAGAAACCACATCTGGTTGGAGGAATCAGGAAGACTTCTTGAAAGAGAAGGCAGTGAGAGGAGGTTCTGGAAAGACAGGTAGAAGACAGAGGCAAAGCAGGGCTCCAGATGTGGGGCATTTCAACACTGGCAGCCAGACCCCAGCAGTGGGGACCTGAGAGGGGACTGCCATGGAAGGGGGTGGCATCCAGTGTGTGCCTCTGCTGTGCTGGGCACTTCACACGTGCTGTTTCTTCTAGTCCCTGGACTAGCCCTACACATTATGAGTCTGTGGTTGCAGAAGACAAAACTGAGGCTCAGAGAAGTTAAGCCTCATAGATGACCAAAGTCCAGATCCAAACCCAGGGTTTCCAGTGCCACTTTTTGCCCAGTCATCCCCTGGCCTGTCTCCTCACAGCCTCATCAACGCTGACTTCTGCGTGGCCTCTGTCTGCGTGGCCTTTGGGGCAGTTCTGGGCAAAGTGAGCCCTATCCAGCTGCTCATCATGACTCTGTTCCAAGTGACCCTCTTCTCAGTGAATGAGTTCATTCTCCTCGACCTGCTACAGGTGAGCAGCGCTCAGGATGGGGCTGAGGGTAGAGGGGACACTTGAGTGGGCCGCAGGGGAATAGAGAGAAAGGGCTGGGAGGACATACCAGCCTAGCAGGTTGCTGAACCTCCTCAACCTCAATTTCTTCATCTCTAAAGTGGGCATTAGGCAGGTACAGTGGTCCTACTAGCACACCAACCCAGCACCTGGGCAGAGCAGGGTTCCTTGAATGTTGGTTTTTCTCCTTTTTTCTCCTTCCGGCACATCAGATAGAAGGAGTGGGATATTCTGGCACATACTCTTGCATACTTACCACATATCCAGATTGCCAAGAAAAAAAGGACACATTGTATCAAGGGAGAAAATCTGTAAGGAAGGATTGTAGGGGAGTGGCCAAAGTGGCCATGAGCAGCTGCACAGGTTGTGTACTGCACAACCCCAGAGCTGCCATTCACATGGATTATGACATGAATGCTGTCCCCTGGGGCTACTCAATTTGATGACTGAGATAAAGGGTACCCCTAGTCCTTTGACTCTATCTCAGAAACCTCCTTAGTGCCTTAGGGCAGAGTGGTGGGTGTCATCCAAGAACTGTATGCATTTCTTTTTTTTTTTTTTTTTTTTTTTTTTTTGAGTTGGAGTCTCATTCTCGCCTGGACTGGAGTGCAGGGGCCACTCCTGGCCACCGCAGCCTCGACCTGCTGGGCTCCGGCGATCCTTCTGCCTCAGCCTTCCAAGTAGCTGGAACTACAGGTGCGCGCTACCACGCCCAGCTAATTTTTTTTTTTTTTATTTATTGTAGAGATGAGGTCTCGCCAAGTTGCCCAGGCGGGTCTTGAACCCGCGGGCTCAGGCAATCCACTCACCTCAGCCTCCCAAAGGCGCAGGATTACAGGCTGAGCCACCAAGCCCAGCGTATGCATTTCTTAACCCCCTTCTCTTATACATTTGGACTCTGCCTGGACCACTCCCCTGGTAGGAGGGGCTTGGTCCACCCTAAGCTCAAGCATTCATTTTGTCATTTTTTCTAGCCACCTAACTAATCCAGGCTACCTATCTCTTCCTACCTACTCCTCTCCCTGACTTCATTCTTGCCTCATTCACACCCTCAGGCCAATCACCCCCAGCAGCCAGAGTGGCCTGTGAAAGAATGGACATCAGCCCCTTCCCTTGAGGGAAACCTAGCAGTGATTTTAAAATTTCACTTAGAATAAAATCCGGACTTTTTTTTTAAAGTCACAGTCTCACTCTGTCACCCAGGCTGGAGTGCATTGGTACAACCATGGCTCACAACAGCCTTGACCTTGTGGGCTCAAGTGATCCTTACCTAAGCCTCCCAAGAAGCTGGGACTACAGGTGTGCACCACCATGCCTGGCTAAGTTTTTGATTTTTTGTAGAGACCAGGTCTCTCTATGTTGCCCAAACTGACCTCAAACTCTTGGGCTCAAGCTGTCCTCCCACCTCAGACTCCCAAAATGTTGGGATTATAGGCATGAGCCACCAATGCCCAGCTTTTCAGTTGTGTGTGTGTGTGTGTGTGTGTGTGTGTGTGTGTGTGTGTGTGTGTGTGGTGTGAGTCAGGGTCTCCCTTTGTCACCCAGTCTGGAGTGCAGTGGCATGATCATGGCTCACCGGAGTCTTGACCGTCTGTGCTCAGGTGATCCTTCAGCCTCAGCCTCTCAAGTAACTGGGACTACAGGTACATGCCATCACTGCTGGCTAACTTTTTTGACTTTTGTAAAGACAAGGTCTTGCTAAGTTGCCCAGGCTGGTCTCAAACTCCTGAGCACAAGCAATCCTACCACCTTGGCCTACCAAAGTGCTGGGATTACAGGTGTGAGCCACAATGGCCAACTCAATTATTTTTGTTATTAAGGTATCAGCATGCGTATCCCCTCTTTAGAAGGGCTTCAGAGATTCCTCTACCCACCATCATGCCCCCCCATCCTCTCCATCATCCTCGCACATGGCCTTGGATGATCTTCTCCATGGCACTTACCTCATCCGATAAGGGCAGAAGCCTCATCCCTCTGCATCTCCCTATTCCCAGCGCCTAGCCTGGTGTCCAACAGATGCTCAATAAACATTTGTCCAGTGATTGAACATTGGAGTCTGCCTGCACCTCAGAGATCGTGCCAAGCTCTGGGACACAGAGAGGAGCGGGGTTGGCACTTAGGCCCCAAGCAGCTTGTGGTCTAGTGAGGGAACGAGGAAGTAAGTAGACGGTGACCAGGCACTGCAATGAGGAGTGAGCTTGGGGCTAGGTGGCCTAGAGGAGAGTACCTGAGCCATCCTGGCAGGTCAGGGAGGCTTCCTGGAGGAAGAGCAGTCAAAACAGGAAGTCACCTAGAAGCTAGCCAGGCAAAGGAGCGAGTGAGGGCATTCAAGCACAGATCATCAGGGCTCCTGGAGACTGTTGAGCCTCAACTGGGTCATGAGGGCAGAGGAGAGCTAAGCAGGGAGATGCACGGTCAGACACACATAAGGACATGTAACTTGGTTGTGGTGATGAGAAACTGGGGAGGCAGGAAGCTCGGTGAAGGGGCTGTCTTGGTCACCATGGCTAGAGACCATAGGGGCTAGAACTGTGTTAGCACGGTGAAAAGAACGTGGAGGTGTCAAGAGAAATGAGGGAGAGACTAACAGGCCTGGAGATGAGTGGTGAGGGGAGGCAGGAGAGGAAGGTGCTGGGCTTGCTGCAGGGTAGACTGTGGGGCTGGGCGCAAGATCTGGAATGGTCAAGAAGGTAGTATCTTGGGGTGAGTTCTGAGGCAGGGGATGCTCTGGTGGCCCTCAAAAACCCTCCCTGATCTGCTCCAGGAATTTTTTTAATGCATGGCAGTCCTTCAGCCTCACTTTTGCCCAGTCTCTTGAAATAAGTTTAAAAATAATAACTGGCAGGGTGTGGTGGCTCATGTCAGTAATCCTAGTTTTTGGGAGGCTGAGGCGAAAGGATTGCCTGAACCCAGAAGCTTGAGAGTTGCCTGGGCAACGTGGCGAGATCTCGTCTCTATAATAAATTTTAAAAAATTAACTGGACGTGGTGTCACATACCTGTAGCCCTACCTATTTGGGAGACTGGGGCATAAGGATGGCCCGAACCCACCAGGTCAAGACTTAGGGCCACCATGAGGGGTGAAGGTGGCCATGATAGGTGAGGACCATCATGATTGGTAAGGGTTGTCTTGATGGGTGAGAACCACCATGATGAACTCAGGCCAGCATACCTGTTCCCCATGTGGTCTGGTGGGTGGTTACCGCTGGGGGAAGAGCAGAGGGAGGTTGCCTATAGAAACTTCAAGATCCCAAGGTCTGTGTAGCTGTGATCATGCCATTGCACTCTAGCCTGGGAGACAGTGAGACTGATTCAAAAAAATTAAAGTGATAACCACTGTTGACATATGAGAAGCACTGGTCCTTTGCTGGGCCCAGATCTGAATGCTTCCCATGGGTTATCTCTCATAATCCTTATCTCTGACATAGGCACAATTATTACCCCCATTTTACAGATAAAAAAGCTGAGACTCAGAGGGGTTAAGGAACTCACCCAAGGTCACAAGCTAGTAGAGGCACCCACTAGGCTGGGAATCAAGAAACCCAGCCTTGTCAACAACCAACTCTGTGATCTTGGATGACACACTCACCTTTCTGGGTTTCCCCATCTAAAGTGAAGGATTGAGACTGTGATTCTCTTTCTCTGAGATTGGTTCTTAGTGAGAGGAAGAGAAGGCTGAAGAGGGAGAGGTGAGCCCATGTGAATCAAACACCTGTGGAGTGCCAGGCTCTGGTCAGGGTCTCTGTGCAAGTTGTCCACTTTAACCCTGATGACAGCCCTGTAAGTCATGTGTTCTCATGCTTTGTTTTTTCGGGGGGTTTTTGTTTTTTATTTTTTGTTTTTTGAGTCAGAATCTCACTCTGTCACCCAGGTTATAGTGCAGTGGCATGCTCACTGCCACCGTAGCCTCTACCTACTGGGCTCAGGTGATCCTTCTGCCTCAGTCTTCCAAGTAGTTGGAACCACAGGCACATGCCACCATACCCAGCTAATTTTTTTATTTATTGTAGAGATGAGGTCTCGCCAAGTTGTCCAGACTGGTCTCAAACTCATGGCCTCAGGCAATCCTCTCACCTCCACCCCCAAAGTGCTGGGATTGCAGGAGTGAACCACTATGCCCAGCAATCTCCCACTTTGTACATGAGGAGCTTGAGCCCTAAAGGAGTCATGGGAGAGGCACAGTGTGGTGCAGGACAGGGGCCCAGGAAGGGGCAGGGAGAACGAGACCAACTTGGCCTGCTCTGACTTTGGATCGCCAGGAGGGGAGGGGAGGGAAAGGTTGGGGAGGGTGGCAGGAGGATTGGAGAGCATGAGCATGACAGGCTCAGGGGAAGGTGGATAATGGCCATCTGCAGGATGGGCTCGAACCAGGAATGGTTGCGTAAAACAAAGTGTGGAAAGGAGAGATCTGAGGGGAGGGGAGAGTACCCGGGAATTGAGATAAAGGGGAAGCCAGTGGGTGACAAACTAGATAGGGGGTTGCCCTGGGTTCTAACTCTGCTTCGCCCCTTCCAGCTGCATGGTCAAGCAAGTCTTTCTCCTAGCCTGGTCTGTGGGGCCCTCAAGAGCCATCCTGCACTCCAAAGAGTCAGAGATACCTGGAGCTGTGTGTGTGTGTGTGAAGTACTTTGAGGAGGGAGGGAGAGAAGGTGCCCGAGTCTGACAGGTCCCTTGCATCCAGGTGAAGGATGCAGGCGGCTCCATGACCATCCACACATTTGGCGCCTACTTTGGGCTCACAGTGACCCGGATCCTCTACCGACGCAACCTAGAGCAGAGCAAGGAGAGACAGAGTTCTGTGTACCACTCGGACCTCTTTGCCATGATTGGTGAGAGCTGCCATGATGGCTGAGGGCTACCATGATGGGTGAGGGCACCACGATGGGTGAGCACCACCATGATGGGTGAGGGCCTCCGTGATGGGTGAGGACCACCCTGATGAGTGAGGACCACCATGTCTGGGGGCCACCATGATTAATGAGGGTGCCATGATGGGTGATGTCCTCCATGATGGGTGAGGACCACCATGATGGGTGAAGGTGGCCATGGAGGATGAAGGTGACTATAATGACTGAGGGCCACCATGGGGGTGAAGGTGGCCATGATAGGTGAGGACCATCATGATTGGTAAGGGTTGTCATGATGGGTGAGAACCACCATGATGAGTTCAAGCCAGCATGCTCATACCTGCTCCCCACGTGGTCTGGTGGTTGGCTACCTCTGGGGGAAGAGCAGAAGGAGGTCACCTATAGAAACTTCAAGATCCCAAGGTCTGTGGGATCCCTATGGGGCTGAAAGAAGTTGGTCACTCCTGTGTTTTTCCTAGAATGCTCCAAGCAGACACAGTGGTAACCAGGAACTGGCCACTCCGCCCTGGGCTGGGCAGGGTGTGCATTCCTACTTCCTGTGTCCACTCATTCCAGAGAACATGTTAACCACACTCATCTGGCCTTTTAAAATCCAGCCCAGCCCTCCAGGAGCTCCTCCAGTGCCATGGGAGAGACAGCTAGGCCACCCAGAGACCTTCCCATTGTAGAGAAAAGATTCTCCTTCACGGCGCTGTGGGAACAGGGGGTAGGCGTTCAGTGCAGTCATGGGGGTCAGGGTAGACCTCCTGGCATGGAGTGGAAGGCTCAGCAGGGCTTAAGTAGGTGAGCAAGGAAGGGAGGGCCTTCTAGGGAGACCCCCTAGGAGACAAGCCGCCAAAGTGGAAACAGCTAGGTACAGGGTCGTCTCCAGCTAAAGGACAGGACTCTGCCTAGCGGCTGGGCCCCCTCTAATGCCTCTCCTCCCAGGCCCACTGGCCCTGTCTGGTCTGCCCTAGGCACCCTCTTCCTGTGGATGTACTGGCCCAGCTTCAACTCAGCCATTTCCTACCACGGGGACAGCCAGCACCGAGCCGTCATCAACACCTACTGCTCCTTGGCAGCCTGCGTGCTCACCTCAGTGGCAATGTCCAGTGCCCTGCACAAGAAAGGCAAGCTGGACATGGTGAGCAGTGGGGACCTGGGGGGAGGTGTGGCTCTGGCTGCCGGGACCTGGTAGATGCTGATCACTGTGCCCTGTCAACACCTTCAGGATCAGTGCACCCATCTTGCAGATGAAAAAACTGAGACTCAGGGAGAAATAATTTGCCCAGAGCACATCGTCAGTTTTTAGCTCAGAACCAGATTCTGGGAAGTTCGGCTATGTCAGTTACGCTGCAGAAGCTGGCTCCTCCTCTTCATTGCCCTGCCCCACAGCCTGGGGTGCTGATGGCTAGTCGGGACTGAGCATTGTATGAGGCCTGCCCAGCTGGGCTGTGGTGGGGGGGGCACTCATCCCTCCAGATGCCCTGCCTACCTCACCCCACACACGGGGCAATCCCTTTCACGCTTTGGCTCCTGCACTGGGGAAGCTTTGGGAGTAATGTGTTGCACAGTGTCCTTCCAAGCACACCACTGCAGTAGCAGTTTCTGTCATTAATAGGAGGAACCAGACCAAAGGTGTTGGCAGATTCTTCTATAGAAAGAAAAATAAGGGCTGGGTTCGGTGGCTCAGCCTGTAATCCCAATGCTTTGGGAGGCTGAGACGAGCGGATTGCTTGAGCCCTCAGGTTGGAGACCAGCCTGGGCAACTTGGCGAGACATCATCTCTACCATAAATTAGAAAAAAATTAGCCCGGCATGGTAGCGGGCACCTGTAGTTCCGGCTACTTGGAAGGCTGAGGTGGAAGGATTGCTGCTTTAAAAAAAAAAAAAATAGAAGGACACAAACTCTCTATCTCATATCCTGATACACACTGTCAGCAGTACCTGTCACATGGGGACACTGTCACCATGCAGAGAAGTGGGGGCTCAGGCCTCAGGAGGAAGAGCATGAGACACATGGGCACACCTGAGGGTATCCGAGCCCACTTGCAGGGAGAACCATGGAATGCGGTCAGGGTCAGTTCTAACTCCATGCAGACTTGGATGGAGACATCCTTGTGCCTCTTGCAAGCACTATAGTCTTCAACAAGTCACTGACGTTCCCTTTACCTCAGTTTCTCCATCTGCAAATGTCAAGAAATGGCTGTCTTCTCCTCGCAGGCTTTTTGTGGAGACAAGATGAACAAGTCTCCACAGCAGGCTGGCACTTTAGAGCAGCAGCTAGCATGCAGTCACATCTAGGCCCCAGTAGCACCAGCACAGACACACATACCTGTAGGGAACATTCTGACATGCGAGGCTGGGCACACAGGGATACATGAACATACAAAGCAAACACATGGTCAGGTCACACCTTGTAATCCCAGCACTCCAGGAGGCCAAGACGGGAGGATCACTTGAGCTCAGGAGTTTAAGACCAGCCTGGGCAACATAGAGAGACCTCATCTCTACAAAACTTTTTAAAAATTAAAAAAATTAGTCAGGCATGGTGGTGCACGTCTGTAGTCCCAGCTACTCAGGAGGCTGAGATGAGAGGATCACTTGAGCCCAGGAATTTGAGGCTGCGGTGAGCGGTGATCATGCCACCACACTCCAGTCTGGGCAACAGAGTGAGACATGACTTTAAAAAAAAGCCAACAACGATGGCTGTCAGGGCTCACAGGTACAGAGCACACTGCCATGTATGTGCACTCAGGTAATGCCCAGAACTGCTGGGTGGGTGGCATGTGCAGAGAACCCAGGGGTGACTGCCCCAAGCCCAGGTCCAAGCTGGTGCCCCTGCATGCCTCTGGCTTGCTAAGGTGGACTCTGGGTCATCCCTAGTTCCTGGGTCCCAGCAAGTGAGCTCCCCCAGGCAGGTGCCCCAGGGAGAGTGCCTGAGTTCCTGCCCGTTCTGCCCGCCCTGCCCAGGTGCACATCCAGAATGCCACATTGGCGGGAGGAGTGGCCGTGGGCACCGCCGCTGAACTGATGCTTATGCCTTATGGTGCCCTCATTGTCGGCTTCATCTGTGGCCTGGTCTCCACCCTGGGCTTTGTGTACCTGACGGTGAGGCTAGGGCTGGGGAACGCTGAGGTCTTTGGATTCCTGGGAGGGACGGGGGCTGGAGAATCCTGGGTCTCTGTGTATTTGGGGGGATTCCTCCAGCATCCCGCCTCCCCACACCCCTACTGCAACCCGGCTTGAGAGGCACTCACCCCACCCCATCCCACCCCCAGCCATTCCTGGAGTCCCGGCTGCAGATCCAGGACACATGTGGGATTCACAACCTGCATGGCCTTCCTGGCATCATCGGTGGCATCGTGGGAGCCGTGACCGCCGCCTGCGCCAGCCCCGAAGCCTATGGCCTAGAAGGGTAAGTGTGTGTGTGGGGGGAAGGGGTGCAGGGGAATGGCGTACCCCCTGCCTTCTCCCTTCCACCTTCTTGCTATTCCTCTGTCTGTCTTCCCTTCCTTCCCTAGTCTGGACCAGTTGTTTCATGGGCCTTTCTCCCCAAACTTTCTCCCTCCACAAAAGCCTTGGCGACCCATTGATATGTCCCAGGCCCCATACTGTGGACGGGAAGCTGAGGCCCACGGGACCTGCTCACATCTGCAGGGTGGCAGCAAGTGGTCACTTGGCCTTGCCGTGGGGACCTGATCTGCCCCCTGTCTCCACCCCAGGCTTGTCCATTCCTTTGACTTTCAAGGTTTCAAGGAGGGCTGGACCCCAAGAACGCAGGGCAAGTTCCAGGTTTATGGCCTCTTGGTGACCCTGGCCATGGCCCTGATGGGTGGCATCGTCATGGGTGAGTGAGAGGGGTGGGGCTAGAGAGGCTGGGGCTGCTGCAGGGCTACCTGGGTGGGGTCAGCCTAGAGCTCCCTGGAACCCCTTCTCTCTGCGCTTCTGGCTGCGGGAGCAGGGAGATTTGGGCCTCTGCCCAAAGCCCCCAAGGAGGGACTTTCCCAGCCAAGGGGTGTGATTGGGGTGGGCGGAGATAATGTGCTTCCTGATCTCCTCTGCCCTCTGACTTTCTTTAGGGTTCATTTTGAGATTACCATTCTGGGGACAAGCCGCTGATGAGAACTGCTTTGAGGATGACATCTACTGGGAGGTGAGTTCTGTAGACTGGTCTCCCCTCCCACCACCCCATCCCCCACGAGGGCAGTTGCACCACCCACTCCCCTGCCTGTAGCAGCTGGGCTGGGACCTGGGGAGCCAGAAGCCGGGGGTGGAGGACAGAGCCTACCTCACCCTGCCCCTTCACCTGGGAGGCTGTGTCCCCCCCAAGGGTTGAAGGCTCTTCCCTCCCCTTCTCTCCTCTCTGGAGCCCAGGATGTGGAGGGAGTGGCGCGAACCTCTCTTTGTACATACCCTGGGGAGCCACAGAAGTAACCTATGGTCAGGGGTGCAGCTGGAGTTTACTCTTGTCCCTAAAGGACTCGGTCAGCTTCCTTCTAGAACAGTGACTCCCATAGATGGCCCCAGCAGCAGCATCACCTGAGGACTTAGAAATGCACATCCTCAAGTCCTACCCAGAGCGCCTCTGTTTTAACAAGGCTTCCAGGTGATTCTGATGAAAAGAAAAGCACAGCTGTGGCTGGGTGTGGTGGCTCATACCTGTAATCCCAGCACTCTGGGAAGCCCAAGGAGGAGGACTGCTTGAGCCCAGGAGTTCAAGACCAACCTGGGCAACACAGCAAGACCTCATCACTACAGAAAAAAGAAAAAAATTAGCTAGGTGTGGTGGCACACACCTGTAGACTCAGCTACTTGGGAGACTGAGGCAGAAGGACCACCTGAGCTCAGGAGGCAGAGGCTGTGGTAAGCCATGATCATGCCATTACACTCAAGCCTGGGTGACAGAGTGAAACTGACTTAAAAAAGAAAAAAGAGAGAGCCGGGCTCGGTGGCTCAGCCTGTAATCCCGCGCTTTGGGAGGCTGAGGTGAGTGGATTGCCTGAGTCCACGGGTTTGAGACCTGCCTGGGCAACTTGGTGAGCCCTCATCTCTACAATAAATTAAAAAAAAAAAATTAGCTGGGCGTGGTAGCGCGCACCTGTAGTTCCAGCTACTTGGAAGGCTGAGGTGGAAGGATCGCCGGAGCCCAGTGGGTCGAGGCTGCAGTGGCCAGGAGCGTGCCACTGCACTCCAGTCTGGGCGATGGAGTGAGACTCCAACTCAAAAAAAAAAAAGAAAGAAAAGAAAAAGAAAAAGGAAAGAAAGACACAGCTGAGAGACATTGCACTTGACCAGCAGTTCTTAGTCCTTAGCTATGTATCAGATTCAACTGGAGCTTTAAAGCAGCAGGCCGCAGACTGGTACTAACCTGTGTCCTGTTAGGAACCAGGCCACATGGCAGGAGGTGAGCAGCAGGCCAGTGGAGCTCTGCTTTCTGTCAGATCAGCGGTGGCCTTAGATTCTCCTAGGAGCGAAACCCTACTGTGAACTGCACATGCGACGTATCTAGGTTGTATTCTCCTTATGAAAACCTGATGCCCGATGACCTGAGGCAGAGCTGAGGTGGTGATGCTAGCCCTGGGGAGCAGCAGCAAATACAGATTAACATGAGCAGGGAAGTTTGACTGCACATCCCTCCCCCCGCCCACAGTCCCCATTTGTGGAAAAATTGTCTTCCACAAAACCAGTCCCTGATGCCAAAAAGGCTGAGGGCCGCTGTTTTAAAGCATTCCAAAGCCCAGGTCTCAGCCCACAGAGTCTTGGAAATGAAGATTGGTCTGGGCTAGGACCTGGACATTAGCATTTTTTTATTTTTTTTGAGTTGGAGTCTCACTCTGTCGCCCAGACTGTAGTGCGGTGGCACACTCCCTGTCACCGCAGCCTCGACCTGCTGGGCTCCGAAGATTCTTCTACCTCAGCCTTCCAAGTAGCCAGAACTATAGGTGCGTGCTACCACACCCAGCTAAATTTTCGATTTATTGTATAGATGAGGTCTCTTCAAGTTGCCTAGGTGGGTCTCGAACCCGCGGGCTCAGGCAATCCACTCGCCTTGGCCCCCAAGCCTCCCAGGTGATTTCTAAAGAAAACTATTCTGAGACATTCCACCACTGTTAGCTTCAAGGAGAGCGTCGGCACAAAATTCCAACTTGAGAAATAAGTTTCTGGTTGCTGTAAGTGGTGGAATGTTGCAGAGCTCAGTTTCTTTAAAAAACATGCCACCACTTGTGACTTCTAGCAGGCCTCTCTCCCCACAGGTCATTATTGGAGGTACCTGCCTACATCTGAGGAAGGAGGGTGGCAGAAGCCCCCTCTTGACAAGGGCTAGGACCTGCCAGTGTCTGTGGTCCCTGGGACAAGGGACCATCCATAACTGCCTTTCATTTGGCTCTGTATTTTTAAAACCATGCCAGAAGTTTTCTGGGTAATTTTAAGTACTATCCTCTATAAACCAATCTCATGCACATAACTAATAAGTCTTTTAAATGAACGCTTTTTAATTTTTTTAATGACTGGAAGCTCATTAGAGAAAATCTGGAAATACAGAAAAATAGAAAGAAATTCTATCACTCTAATTCAAGCACAGTTAAAATTTTTTGGGTTATTTCCTGTCCATTTTTTTTATCTGCATGGATTTTTCTTACCCAGTGGAGATCATATTGTACATCCAATTTAGTATCCTGTTTCTTCTCTTTACCTATCACAAGAATTGCTCTGTGTTATTACAGTCTTAATAAACTTGCTTTTTTCACAACCTAATTACTTCCAGTCTATATTTTAAAGTCAGAACTTAAACTATTTTAGACACCACAATTAGCGACCTGCAGATTTGATGCTAATAAAATAAATCAGAAATGTTATCAGTTCCCACATGTATAAGTTTACTCTTGTTCTGTTTTGATCCTTATAATTTATTCCAAGTTCACACCTCTCAGCTGTATACCTGGAGCAGCACTGCCATCCCTCAGTATCCTGGGGTTGGTTCTAGAATCCCCCACTGGGATGCTCAAGTCCTTGGTATAAAAAGGCATTATTTGCATATAAACCTATGTGTATTCTCCCAAATACTTTAAATCATCTCTAGATTACTTATAATGCTGTATTGTTTATTTGTATTATTCCTATTATTGTATTGATGCTTTTATTGTTGCTTTTTTCTGAATATTTTCTTTTCCTTCCTTTCTTTTTTTTTTTTTTTTTTTGAGCCAAGGTCTCACTCTATCACCCAGGCTGGAGTGCTGTGGCACATTCATAGCTACCGCAGCCTTGACCTCCTAGCTCAGAGGATCCTCCCTCTTCAGCTCCTGAGTAGCTAGGACTATAGGTGCATGCTACTACACCCAGCTGATCTTTAGATTTTTTTTTTTTTTTTGTAGCGATGAGGTCTCACTATGTTGCCCAGGCTAGTCTCAAATTCCTAGGCTCAAGCAATCCTCCTGCCTCGGCTTCCTAAGTGTTGGGATTACAGGCATGAGCCACCGTACCTAACCGATTTTTCTGAATGTTTCTACCCATGGTTGGTTGAACCTACTGATACAGAACCCATGGATATGAAGTGCTTG
Source organism: Carlito syrichta (assembly GCF_000164805.1). Taxonomy (NCBI): domain Eukaryota; kingdom Metazoa; phylum Chordata; class Mammalia; order Primates; family Tarsiidae; genus Carlito; species Carlito syrichta. The sequence goes on along the minus strand of NW_007257968.1, from coordinate 854,494 downwards.
GTTGGGAATAATAATCACCATGGCAAGGGAAGTGAACACCATCAGCAGTCCCCAAGGCCCCCTGGTGATCTATCTGGGAGTGAGGTGCCTTCCCTGAAGATGGGGATTAGACAGATTTGCCCAGGACCACAGATGAGGCTGTCTTTATGAGGCCAAGGCAGGGCTGATCCACCTCCCCATTCACCTCCAGTCTTCCTCGCACCTCTCTGTACCCCACTTTTAGACCTGTCTGCAAGTCAGGGAGCTTGCTATGCTGCCTCTCACCTGGCATCTGCCCCTCACCTGGTGCACTCCCTCCCTCCCTCCCTCTCTCCCTCTCCCTCCTTCCCTTCCTTCTTTCCTTCCTTCCTTCCCGAGTCAGGTCTCACTGTCACCCAGGATGAAGTGCAATGGCACAATCATAGCTCATCGCAGCCTTGACCTCCTGGGCTCAAGCGATCCTCCCACCTGGGCCTCCCAAAGTGTTGGGATTACAGGCATGAGTCCGCATGCCCAGTCCTATATATCTTTCAAAAGTGGGTTCAGCACAACCTTCCAGAATCCCAGGCTGGATTATAACCCTTGTGTGCACTTAAAACTCTTATTGTCACTGTGTGTTCCATTGGAATGTCTCCCCATTGCTTTCACGGGGCCAAAACCTGTCTCATCTTTGTCGTGTCCCAGCACACAGGACAGTGCCTCATGTGGGGTGGGGACAGGATGCCTGGGCTCTGCTCTCCTTGGCATGTAATCTGCACAGTGATCACAAGGTGGCGCTCACCACACACTGTTTGCAGCTCCTGGCTTGCCCAGGCTGTTCTGGTTCCACCAGGGGCAACCTGCCTGGCCTGGGGCAAGGCTCTCAAGAGTCTGCCTCTTCTCTCTGCAGATACCGGAAGAAAAGAGCACTATCTACATCCATGAGGACCCCACCTTCAAGCCCTCGACATCCTCGGTAACCTCAGTACCCATGGCATCCTCAATGCCTGTGGCGTCTTTGGTACCTTAAGCTCCCAGGGCAGGTGAGAAGCAGGTGAGCATGGGTTTGGCTTATCCACGGGAGACGATAGGGAGGTTCTCCCAGTGGGGGCCCAGCTCTTAAAATCAGATGCCACCAGCAAAGGGGTAAAAAGCAAGCATCAAGAAAGGAGGATGAGCCGGGCTCAGTGGCTCAGCCTGTAATCCTGCGCTTTGGGAGGCTGAGGTGAGTGGATTGCCTGAGCCCGTGGGTTCGAGACCCGCCTGGGTTACTTGGCGAGATCTCATCTCTACAATAAATCAAAATATTAGCCAGGTGTGGTAGCACGCGTCTGTAGTTCCAGCTACTTGGAAGGCTGAGGCGGAAGGATCACCAGAGCCCAGCAGGTTGAGGCTGCGGTGGCTGGGAGCATGCCATTGCATTCCAGTCTGGGTGACAGAGTGAGACCCCAACTCAAAAAAAAAAAAAAAGGAGGACAAGGCTGGGTGTGATGGCTTATGCCTATAATCACAGTGGTTTGGGAGGCTGGGGCAGAATTGCTTGAGACCAGGAGTCTGAGACCAGCCTGGGCAATATTGCGAGACCCCCATCTCTACAAAAAAAATTAAAATTAGCTGTGCATGGTGACACATGCTACTTGGGAGGCCGAATACTCCCAGCTACTTGGGAGGCTGAGGCAGGAGGACTGCTTGAGCCCAGTAGTTGGAGGCTGCAGTGAGCTGTGATCATGCCACTGCACTCCACCCAGCAACACAGCGAGACCCCCATCTCTGGAAGGAAGGGAGGGAGGGAGGGAAGGAGGGGAGGAGAGAGGAGGGGAGGAGAGGAGAGGGGAGAGGAGCATGAGATTTAACCCCTCCTGTCTGAGGTGTGGTGGGCATGCTGCGTTGGCAGGAGAGGCCCCCAGGGTCAGATGACATGCATCATGTACAGACAGGAATGTGTGGAAGGCATGTTGGCATGGAAGGAATACATGGAAGAAGACCTGATCACACTTGGCTTCACGACTGCTTGCTGGTTGTGTGACATTGAAAATCTCTTCACCCCAAAGATGGTGCCTCAGTTTCCTCATCTATAAATGTGGGGCTGACAGATGTGGCTCTGTTCAATTGATCCGCTCAGACAAGACCCACATTCCCGCCCTCCCGCTCTCCCTCCTCCCTTCTACCTTCTATCAGCTAACATGTCTTGGCCTCCTCTGTGGATGCACAAGCCCTTGCTCGTGGCTGTCTCATCTAACCCTCCCGAGAGATCGACAAGGCAGGTGTAATAACTTCCCTCTTTTTTTTTTTTTTAATGTTTAGTTGGAGTCACCCAGGCAGCAGTACAGTTGTATGATCACAGCTCAACACAACTTCGACCTCCTGAGCTCAGGCAATCTTCTGCCTCAGCCTCCTGAGTAACTGGAACTACAGGTTCATACCACCATGCCTGGTTAATTGCTTTATTATTATGATTATTATTATTATTTGTAGAGCTGGAGGTCTTGGTATGTTGCCCAGTCTGGTCTTGAACTTCTGGGCTCAAGCAATCCTCCAGCCTTTACCTCCTAAAGTGCTGGGATTACAGGCAGATGCCAGCATGCCCGGTCAACTTCCCTCTTTTTAATAGATGAAGAAATTAAGGCTCAGAGAGGTTCCGGTTCTTCAAGGTCACACAGCTGGCAAGTGGAGAAACTGGGGTCTTTGTAGGTCATTATTATTGTTCCTTTTATTGTTATTTGACCTCCTTGGAGACCAGAGCTTGGAAATCGCTGGTTCCTGAGCAAGCGGCTGAGTGGTATGGCAGGGGAGGACGTTAGGCTTCCAGGAAAGAGAAGAACAAGGCTGTGACCTGTTGCTTTTCATGCCCACCCCATCCTGAAAATAAAAGTGAATGGTGTCCAAGAGGCTGCAGAAGAACTGGGCAGTGACCCACTGCTCTTGGCTGTCTCCCTGCAGGCTCCACAGACTGTCCTGGGGCAAGCAAGCCGCACCCCACTGCTGGCTTGACCCCAGGGCGCCGCCCCCTACCCTCTCCCTCCCCTCCAGAGACCAGCCTGAGAATGGACAAGGAGGAGCTGCAGACAGAGTGGGTCTCCAAGCCAGGCTCTGGTTGCAGAAGGTCTGCCTCTGCTGTAATTCCACTGCTTTGGAAGGTCAAGGTGGAAGGATCATTTGAGACCAGGAGTTCAAGATCAGCCTGGACAACATAGTGAGATCCCCGAGTTTAAAAACAATTTTTTTTTAATTAGCTGTGCATTGTGGCACACATCTTGGTGGCTATATCCTGAGAAAAACAGGCCCAGAGTGGGGCTGGGAGCTGGGGGAGGACCTGAGCCCTCCCAGGAGGCAACTTTGCTGCCAGCCACCACCCATGAGGACCTTGCCCCCCCTGCCTGCCCCTCAGCCAACACCTCCCATACTCCCTGGGTCCCCCCCACCTCTCTGTGCCATGCAGGTGGCAGTCTCCACGAATAAACGTTCTTGATGCTCTTTGTAGACGGGTGTGAATGCTCCAGTGGGGCCAGTTTGTGGGAGAAAAGGACCCAAGAGACCCAGCCTCCTGCCCCAACCCTGGCCCTCATTCAGGATGCCACAGTTGCAGCAAGGAAAGCCACTCGAGGCTGATCAGAGGGTCCTGGGCCTGCCTTTGACCTGGAGCGCCAGCAGGGCTCAGCTCTGGGCTGAGGTCTCTCCTCTGGTCCCCACCTTATCTCATGTCAACAATACGAGAAAATCAGCCCATGAGGAAGCTGGCATCCCTGCTGTGCCCTCCATGTGGTCCTGCCCAGGGCGCTCTGGCTGAATGGGGGAGTAGGGAGGGAGGGTGCCTTTGGGTCCATCTCCCCTCCCTACCCCTGCCCTCCTTCCTCTCAGCCAAACCAGCCTTGTTCTCCTAGTATGGTGGGGGAGGGTTCCAGTTTAGATCTCCTGGATCCTGGGCAGAGCAACACACAGATCTTGCCCTTAGGGGGTTCACAGTCTAGCTGGGGGACCTGCACATGGTATCCCCCCTGAACTCAGACAGGTGTGGCTGCAGAGTAAGTCTGTGCCCAGATGACTTCCCAAAGCAAGGCCTGCTGAAGAGGGTTCTGGAGGCTGAATAGGAGTTTACCAGAAGGATGGCAAAGGAATAGCATAGGCACAGACTCATGGGCAGGAATCAGCATGATGAGATTTGGGTGGCTGAAAGAGCAATGTGGCTGGAGAATCCAGATCTTTTGTGGAGCGAGGGCTCCTGGGAAGACGGGGTGAGGGGAGAGGGATGAGGTCTTTCTGGCCGCCAACTCCGCCCTCCCCGCGCCCCCTCACAATTTACACACACACACACACACACACACACACACACACACACACGGCTCCACCCCTCTCACCAGGGCGGGAGGAGGGGAGGGAGCGAGGAGGGATCTGAAATGCAACCTATTCATGTTCCCGCGATGTAACACCCCTCATTTTCCATGCTGGGTAAAGACAAAAACCCTTTACAACCTGTTTCTGGAACTTGTCAGCAGCTGCCAAGAGGAGCATGTTAATTAAACGTCGGCAAAGATGGAAGCCGGAGGCCCCGGCTCTAATTGGACAGTTTGCTTCACCGGATTGAAAAACATTGTGACAAAGGAGGAGGTGCGCGGCGCTCGGCAGGGGTGCGGCGTGGCGGGGAGGGGAGCGGCGGCTTTGATTCC
>NW_007257968.1:829938-849712 GCF_000164805.1 Carlito syrichta | reverse complement strand
CCCTCCCGCCCCCACCACGGGAAGAGATCTGGGTCGAGACGTCGGTTTCCCAAATCAGCGCTGGGCCACGTGGTCAGGCACAAGGCCTTACAATGTTGGCAACTGGGGGTGGTCCCGAAAACCCAACCGTGAGGGTCCTCAGGGAGCCTCGCAGAGCCTGGAGTTTCCCTGTACGGGGCTAGAGAGGAGCAGCCGGAGACCGTCCCCATCCGTGTGTTTGATGGCTGTACCCCAAGTTCCCCCTTGCTCCTGAATCATGAATGTCGACAGTGGCCATGACATTGAACCCTGACTGGGCGGGGCGCGGGCGGAGGACTCTACACACCCTACCTCATTTCACTTCCCAGCAACCCTGAGAGGGAGGGAGGGAGGGAGGGAGAGAGAGAGAGGAAGAAGGAGAAGGAGAAGGAGAAGAAGAAGGGGGGGGGAGAAAGAAGGAGAGAGGAGAGAGAGAGAAAGGAGAGAGAACATAGCATTCCCATCCTACAGATGGGGGAGGTGGGGTCCTAGGTGTCAAACCCCTTTCCCAGGGCCTCCAGGCTAAGGTGCCCAAGAGATGAGGGTGCAGCAGGCTGGGGGTCACTGTGGAGGTCCCCACACATGTTCCTCAACCCCATCCACAGGCCCAGCTTTCATCTCCTAGGGCAGGGGTGTTTAGTCAACAAGGATAGAGCCCCTTCTTCAATCTACTATCTGCCCCCAACCCCACCCTGAGCTGCTGCCCAGTGGGGCTCCATTTGGGGTGGGGGCCAGGCTGGGGCTGGTGAGAGCCGGGAGCAAGTATGGGAAAAGGAGCCATTGTGGCTCAGCCCCAGGGATTAAGAGCTACAAATTGGATGTGGAGGGCGGAGGCCATTGACTGCAGCCCCTGAGAGCCCCAGTTCCCAAGGGGGGAGCGGCCCAAGCAGCCTGTGCCTGAGTGGTGTCCAGCCTGCCTGCAGGGCCTAATCCCCTGGGAGCTTCAGCCCAAGGAGCCCCAGAAATGCCACTGACGAGGCCAGGCAGCCTCATCCTGGGTGCTCAGGGCAGCCACTCCAAGGAAGGATGGGTGGTGGGAAGGTGTGCTTACTGGGGTGTACATGTGCACATTCAACCCTGGCCTGGGACACCCTAAAGATGGGCACCCTCCAGCAGGGTGCATGGCTCACACCTGTAACCCTAGCACTGTGGGAGGCTGAGGTGGCAAGATTGCTTGAGGACAGGAGTTGGAGACCAGCCTGGGTAACATAGCAAGACCCCCTCTCTACAAATAAATTTTTAAAAAATTAAAAAGATGGACAACCCAGTGTGTTAGGAGTAGTGTCAGGCCCTGTGTGTATCTGAGATTTGGGAATAGGACAGCAGCTTGGATGACTCAGAGGACTTTGACTAAGGGAATGGGCGTGGTCAGGAAAGTGGCAAGACACAGCCCCCCCCCAGCAGCCCCAAGTGGGTGCTAAGTGTGTGTGTGTGTGTGTGTGTGTGTACTCGCCCATGATCGAGCAGGGTGCTTGAGAACAGTCCTTCAGAGGCCTCTGGAGGGGCTCTGCAAATTGTAATCAGATTAAGGGGACCAATCACTTAGGGCTCTTGAAAAGGCCATGAGGTTTCTAATCAGCCCTGAGCGCCAGGCCACAAAGCCCAGAGGAGCTCGTTGGGAGCTGCCTGCTAGGGGGCCGGGGGGGTGGGAGCATTTTTCTTCCTTCTCTGTCTCTTGTAATTATGTCAATTTGCTAGCCAAATTGTTTGTTCGAGTGGACAGAGGGGCTTGTGCCCCATTCATGTGTTAATGTGGGAACCACAGGCCTAAGGGCTGGGAAAATAGACGGTACCAGGACCCTTCTCCAGGAAGCAGGTGGGCCCAGAGACTGTGGGCGCCCAGGCCTCAGGGACTCTCCCTCACCAGTTGTCGGGCTTTTTCTCCATGAATTCCAGAAACTTCCAGCTTGGGTTGTCCTTTGGGATGTCTTTTGGGGCTGGCTGAGATGAAGAATGGGGGAGGGAAGCAGTGACCCCCCCCCCCAGAGAGTGGACTGGACAGAAGCGGTGACCTCCAGGCTCCCTCAGGGTGAAGATGGACAGCTTTCTGTCCCTTGTGTCTGGTCCTTAGTGGGACAGCCTAGGGCCTGAGAAGTTTGGGAGTGGTGTAGGACCTGGGAGGTGCCAGAAAGATAGAATTCTGATGGTGTGATGCACCACACACAGACTCAGGGACGTGCTGAGACTGGGAGAAAGTTCTTGCACAGAGCCTTATGCAGGCACCAAGCACCGTGCCACCCTTTGTGGGCACAGCAGCTCGCTGAATGTACCCAAAGAGGTAGGCACTGGGTATCCCATTTCACAGACAAAAATACTGAGGCTTGAAGGTAAGAGACTTGCCCAAGGCCACACAGCTTGTAGATGAGGAGCCAAGATTTGAACTTGGCTCTCTCTGAGCCCTCTGCTCTGCCCCCACCATGTGGGTCCATTTCTTCAACCAGCAAACAGGAACTGACTGTCCTCCCCGGTTCTGTATGAAGCATTGAGGATGCAGAGGACTAAAATGGCCCAGGAAGGACACAGTGGTGAGGACTGCCAGAACTGGCACCTATGGTATGTGCTGTGGTCACTCTTCACAGAAGGCTGTGGGTACACAGAAGGGCCAGGCATTACCGGACACATTGCTTGGGAACAGTGGTCATTAGGAACAATGTCATCAGCCCAGATGCAGAGTCTGCACTGGGTACATTCCCTGTCTTCTGGGCCACCCAGAAAGGGTCTCCTCACCTCTCCAGGTCTCCCTTCAGCATATGAAGACCCTTCCCCTCTCCCCTGGGTGTGGCATCCCTAACACCTCTATTGCTCAGGTTTTGTGGCCCTGTCCACCCTGACTGCTCCCCACTGGGCCCACGTGGTTTGTCGGCTTCCCTCTGAATGTGAAGAGCCTCCGTGCACAAACCCTCTCAGGGCCACTGCCTAACCCCCCACCCCCACTCTTCCCACTGGTGTCCCTTTTGTTCCATTCCTGGGCTGGTAGGATCAGCCCTGCTAAAAGCTAGGGTCCAGGGTGGCATTGGAAGTTGGGGTGTGGAAGGAGATCCTAGGGAGAGTCCACAGCCACAGCTCAGCACTCCTCATCCCAAACTGGGAGAAAAGGTCAGAGTTCATGTTCACTGCTATAAGGGGTGATGGCCAGAAATGGTAACTTTTTTTTTTTTTTTGAGTTGGAGTCTTACTCCGTCACCCAGATTGGAGTGCAGTGGCCACTCCCGGCCACCGCAGCCTCGACCTGCTGGGCTCCAGCGATCCTTCCGCCTCAGCCTTCCGAGTAGCCGGAATTACAGGCGCACGCTACCACGCCCGGCTGATTTTTTGATTTATTGTAGAGATGAGGTCTCGCTGCCCAGGCAGGTCTCAAACCGGCAGGCTCAGGTAATCCACTCACCTCAGCCTCCCAAAGGCGCGGGATTACAGGCTGAGCCCCCGAGCCCGGCTGGAATTGGTAACTTCTTAAGGCAACTCCGGCGGGGCGCGGTGGCTCAGCCTGTAATCCCAGCACTTTGGAAGGCCGAGGCAAGTGGATTGCCTGAGCCTGTGGGTTCTAGACCTGCCTGGGCAACTTCACGAGACCTCATCTCTACAACAAATTGAAAATTAGCTGGGCATGGTAGTGCACGCCTGTAGTTTCAGCTACTCGGAAGGCTGAGGTGGAAGGATCGCTGGAGCCCAGCAGGTCGAGCCTGTGGTGGCCGGGAGCGTGCCATTGTACTCCAGTCTGGGCAACAGAGTGAGACTCCAACTCAAAAAAAAAAGCAACTCCAACTGGTTAGGCAGATACCACATGATTTCCACTGGTCACATGCTGGGAGACTGGGGTGCTGGGAGGCCCAGGCACTCTGACCCCAGGGCTTCACAACTCTATCCAGGGAGCCGAGACTAAAACTGAAGACATGGTAATGGTTCAGAACAGGAGAAATCTAGACTAAAGACAGACAACAGAAACACAAAGCACTTACTATGTGCCAGGCACTTTACATGTATTAATTCATTTAATCTTCACAACAATCCTATGAAGTTGATGCAATTATTATCCCCTTTTTACCCCATGAAGAAACTGAAGCACAGAGAAGTTGAGTAACTTACCCACAGCCACACGCTAACACAGTGGGAGCCTGACCTCATTCCCACCCTCCTGGAGAAACATGCAGGGACCCCATGGATTTGAAGGGGTAAACAGAAGGATATGCAGCCTAGCTTTCCAGAGGCCATGATGTCTAAGCTGAGTCCTGAAGGACTGGTAGGAGTTATTCAGGCAAAGGATTGAGGGTGGAGGGACCAGCTTCTGGGAGGTGACAGAACATCTGACTCAGGAGTGGTGAGGCATGAGGCCCGAGGGGAAGGCGGGGTCCTACCCGAGGCCACATTTAGACACTATACTAAAGCTAATGGGATCAAGTCATCGAAAAGCTCCTAGTAGCATAGATGACAGGATTAGGAACTGCATTCTCCATTCCTCCTTGCTGTTGAGGGTGCCAGCTTCAGGGCTTCATTTAGTGCTAGGAATTAGCTGCACTTAGTTCTGCCTCAGGGCCTTTACATAGGCTGTGCCCTATGACTAGAATGTTGTACATAAGCCGGGCTCGGTGGCTCAGACTGTAATCCCCCGCACCTTTGGGAGGCTGAGGTGAGTGGATTGCCTGAGCCCGCGGGTTCGAGACCCGCCTGGGCAGCGAGACCTCATTTCTACAATAAATCAAAAAATCAGCCAGGCATGGTAGCACGTGCCTGTAATTCCGACAACTCGGAAGGCTGAGGCGGAGGGATCGCTGGAGCCCAGCAGGTCGAGGCTGCAGTGACCAGGAGCGGCCACTGCACTCCAGTCTGGGCGACAGAGTGAGACTCCAACTCAAAAAAAAGAATGTTGTACACAGACTGCCCCATTCTACTGACCTCATTCGTTCCTACTCATGCCTTTATTGTACCCTGCACTTTTTCTCCATTACATTCATAAAGTCTGTGATTTTTTTGCATGAATAGCTAACTACCAGTCTCCCTGATTTTACAAGATCAGACATTTCATCTATCTAGGTTTGAGCCTGGCATGTTGCAGAGTTGGCTAGTACTTGCTGAGTGAATGAATAAATTTTGGCTCCACTAGAAAAATGAGGTGGAGAGCAACAAGAAGGGATACCAACTATGAACACTTATGAGGCTTTGCCAGGACCAACCCAGGTGGCAGGCATGTGAATGAAGACAGTGGACATATTGAATGGGTGGCTCAGGTATTCTAAGGCAGGACTTACAGGACCTGAATCTACCACCCACAGCATTTTACCTTGACCATGGGCTAGAAGAGCAGAAGGCCCTGATGCCACCTGGAAGAGTCCTTTCTTCAACCCAGAGACCCTCTGCCACCTTACATGTCCCCGAAAATTGGAAAGTTGTGCCTTAAGTTGCGGGAGGGAATAACCAGAGTGTGGCGTCTAGGAGCAGCACAGCCAACCAGGATGCCAGGTGGTAAGGGTGCGCATGGCTGTCATCCTTGGAACTTGCTTTGGATGCAGAGCAGCTGGCAGGACCCCCATGCTGACTCTCCCTGCCTCACTCGCTCACACGGGGCATGGCTTTTTTGCCCCGTCTACTCCTTACCTGTTTCCTGAAGGTACCAACAGAAGCAAAGCCACCATATTCAAAGCTTTTATGGCAGAATATCACAGAAACCTCCTCAAACTTTCCTAAACAAAGATATAGAGCTAAGAACACAGGGCTGGGCCACACAAGAAAAACATTCCTGACCTGACCAACTGGCAGAGGCCACTAATTGCCCTACCGCATCTATTCCACCCTTCTTAACAAATGGTAAAATAAGTGAGCACACAGCTTCCCATTATAAAACCATATTTTCCAGACTCTCTTGCAGCTACCTTGTGGTTACAAGTTCTGACCAATGCATGGAAGTAGAGTGCCTAACTTCTAAATCAAGCCCTTTCCTCTTTCTACTAGTTGACATGTAGATGAAATTGAAGTTGCATGTTAACAAAAGTAGAGCAACAAGACAAAGAATCTGGGTCCCTGATAATTATGGGACTACCATTCCCAGATTTTCATGTAAGAGAAATAAACTTTTAGCTGTTTAAGCTCTATTCTTTTAGGTCTTTTTGACTCAGCAACCAAATGGATATCCTGACAAATATGCCAACCCCCAGTAGGAAGGACAGGAAGGGCTCAGAACAGGGAGCGTGGGTTGGCAACACACTTCAGAGTTGTATTTATGAATCTTGGTCCACAAATTCAGGGGTATAGGATATAACACCCAATGTTTCTGTCACCTTTTTCTTCTCTCCCCAGCCCAGGAGAATTTTTTCTTTATTCCAAAGGTGTTGGAGAAAAGAGAATCCCCTCTTTCCTTCTCTACTTCTCTAAGATATTCTGTCTTTGTCCACAAATATTCTGAATTTTTCTAAGGGCTTGGGCAGTGGGAAGATGGGGAACCCACCTCTGTTTTCTGTACAATGCCCATCCCAACATGATGGCAGTGAGTGTAGAGTGGACTGCCCATTTAAATGAGGACAAAGAAAGGAGAAAAATATGAGCACAGAGGAAGGAAGTAAACTAATAGTTGGTTACTTGGGCTCAATGGCTCAAGTGTCATTGAGGAAGGGCCCAAAACGGCAGACACAGGGACACCAAAGTAAGTGAAGGGATGCAGTTGTGACCAAGCCCAGAGACAGCTGGCTTCACCAGGCAACATCCAAGAGGTGGTTCTTGTTTATTTATTAGCATCTTGATACAGAGAGAAGAGGAGATGTGTTACAGTCAGATGGACTTAGGTTTAAATCCATCCTTGTTAATAATGACACGTTTGATCATAGGCAGCTCCCTTCACTTGCTGAAGTGTGCTTTTTGCCTCAGTTTTCTCATCTGTAAAATGTGTGGAAATTAACATCTATCTCAGTGAGTTGTGAGCATTAAAGGAGATAATTGACACATAGCAACTGGGCAACAGATGCTAACTCGGACTGTGGAATGTCACATTTGATGGTAGACGACTATTTGTGTAGAGCAAGGATATATTTGTCATATAAACTGTTCAATAAACATATATGTGCAAGTATTTATGACATATACATATCTATGTATATACGGAGACTGGCAATTAGGTTCATGAACCATCCTAGAAAAAGCGCTACATACCTCATTGCTGAACGTCACTACCGTCACCTTTGAAGTACTCCCCTTGAGAAGCTATTCACTGATGCCAGTGCCTAGTCCACCCATCAAAGCAATTTTGAAACTCTTTCTGGAATGACCATCAGAGCTGCTGTCATTATTTGCTGAGGTCTGATAAAAAGTTCGTGAACTTTCCATGTACACTTACATTGGGACCACTATACAGATATCTGTACTGGAACACCCTCCCTGCTCACCTGATCTGGCTCCCAGTGACTTTTTTCTTTACCCAATGATAAAGGAAATATTGAAAGGAAGACATTTTATGACATTCAGGACATCAAGTGCAATAAGATGGCAACTCTGATATAAATAAAATGAAGAGACACTTAGAGTGATCCCTACTTTCTGATACTATATTCATGGCCTTATAGAATCCCATCTCCTTTTTGTTTCTCTTGTCAGGACCTGTGACTTACTTTTTTTTTTTTTGAGTCAGAGTCTCACTCTGTTACCCAGGCTGGAGTGCGGTGGCATGGTTATGGTCACTGCAACCTTGACCTGCTGGGCTCAGGTGATCCTTCCACCTCAGCCTTCCAAGTAGCTGGAAGCACAGGTGTATGCCACCACACCAGCTAATTTTTTTTTTTTTGTAGAAACAAGGTCTTACCAAGTTGCCCAGGCTGGTCTCGAACCCCTGGGCTCAGGCAATCCTCGCACCTCTGCCTTCCAAAGTGCTGGGATTATAGGCATGCGCCACTGTACCTGACCTCCTGTGACTTACTTCTAACCAGCAAAGGTGAGGGGATGTGTGTGATTCCATGTACATGATTATGTGATTATATCATGTAATACTATTGGCACTCATCTTGCTAGAATCTTTCACACCCTTGCTGGCCTTGATGAAGCAGGTGGCCATGTTGAGGCCCAACTGAGAGTGGCCTCTAGAAACTGAAGGCAGCTGACAGCCAGCAAGAAAATGAGTTCTTGGTCCTCTAAGTGCAAGAAACTGAATTCTGCCAAGAGCTGCATGAGCTTGGAAGTGGATCCTACTCCAGTCAAGCTTCACAGTCCTAACATTTTTTCTTTTTTAAGTCAAGGTCTCACTCTGTTCCTAGGCTGGACTGCAGGGGCACAATCACAGCTTACCACAGCCTTAACCTTCTGGGCTCAGGCAATCCTTCTGCCTCAGCCTCCCAAGTAAGCTGGGACTACAGGCATTTGCTACCATACCTGGCTCATTTTTTTTTTTTTTTTTTGAGTTGGAGTCTCACTCTGTTGCCCTGACTGGAGTGCAGTGGCATGCTCCCAGCCACCACAGCCTCGACCTGCTGGGCTCAGGCAATCCTTCTACCTCAGCCTTCCAAGTAGCTGGAACTACAGACATGCGCCATCACACCTGGCTAATTTTTTAATTTATTGTAGAGATAAGGTCTCACCAAGTTGCCCAGGCTGATCTCGAACCTGCAGGCTCAGGCAATCCTCTCACCTCTGCCTCCCAAAGTTCTGGGATTATAAGCATGAGCCACCACGCCTGGCCCATACCTGGCTAATTTAAAATTAAAAATTTTTTTTTTGTAGAGACGGAGTCTCACTATGTTGTCTAGGCTGGACTCAAAACTCCTGGGTTCAAGCGATTCTCTCACCTTGGCCTCCCAAAGTTTTGGGATTACAGGCGTGAACCACAGCAACTGGCTGTGACCTGCATTTTGATTGCAGGTTTTCAGAGGACCTAGCTAAGCCATTCCAGGACTCTTGACCCACAGAAATGAAGAGATAATAAATATGCGCATCTTATGCTGCTTTAGTATGTGTAATATTGTTATGCAGGTATTGCTATCTATCTATCCATCATAAATGATGTGTGTAAACACCCACACATCACACATGTCACACAAGCATGGCATCTCATTCCCCAACCACAATGATTGGCACAGATAAGGGCACATGATACAGGCTAGGCCAATTGGCCTCCCTCCCTGGGATTTTTGTCTATGGAGGCAGAGAAAGAGGAGACTTCCCTTTTTACTAGGTTTGCTCAGATGTTATGACGTAGGTCTCATGTTTGTGAAACCCACGTTCTCTTCCTACTGCATTGAGGAAACCCTCCATGACAGGAAAGAATATATGAGAAGACCTACGACACACTGAAAAAGAGGCTGCTTGACATTATTTGAGGAGTAGGGATTGTGCCATGCCTGAGACCAGCCCGTCCCTAGATTTCCCAGTGGCAGGAGTCATTGATTCCTTCTTTCTGCTTCTCTTGTTCCCCTTGCATTCTCTGAGCTCCCGGGGACAGGGAATCTGACATCTTTCTCACAATATTCCCAATGGCCCAGCTCAGAAGGTGCTTCTAGAATAAGGAGAGCAAATGATGACTGGGTGGAAGAATTTTACTATGTGTCAAGGTCCCAAAAGAGCATTCACTTAAACGATCTTATTCAATCTTTGCAAATAATCCTTCATGATCATTACTTCATTCGTTAGACAGTTTTGGCTATAAAGAATAGAAAACCCCCAATAAAATGGCTTAAATCATAAGGGGATTTATTAATTCTCATAATGAGACTCTCTTAGGGATTATAGGGATAATGGCATTGTTTCACCAGATTGTGCTTTCCTGAGAATGTCACAGTACCATCTCCTCTTGTTATGACTTCAGCCTGAGGTCAGTCTAAAGGTGGCCCCAGGCCAGGTGTGATAGCTCACACCTGTAATTCTAGCACTTTGAGAGGTGGACACAGGAGGATTGCCTTAGCCCAGGAGTTCAAGACCAGCCTGGGCAACTTGGTGAGACCTCATCCCTACAATAAATTTTAAAAAACTAGCTAGGCATTTTGATGCATGCCCATAGTTCCAGTTTCTTGGAAGGCTGAGGTGGAAGGATCACCTGAATCCAGCAGGTTGAGGCTGTGGTGGCCGTGAGTGTGTCACTGCACTCCAGCCTGGGCAACAGAGTGAGACTCTGACTGAAAATAAAAATAATAAAATAAGCCGGGCTCAGTGGCTCAACCTGTAATCTCATGCCTTTGGGAGGCTGAGGTGAGTGGATTGCCTGAGCCCGCGGGTTCGAGACCCACCTGGGCAGTGAGACCTCATCTCTACAATAAATAAATAAAAATTAAAAAATCAGCCAGGCGTGGTAGCACATGCCTGTAATCCCGGCTCCTTGGAAGGCTGAGGCGGAAGGATCGCCGGAGCCCAGCAGGTCAAGGCTGCGGTGGCCGGGGAGCAGCCACTGCACTCCAGTCTGGGCGACAGAGTAAGACTCCAATTCAAAAAAAATAAATTAATAATAATAATAATAAAATAAAGGTGGCCCCAGCAGCTCTGGGCATCACACACATGTCTGGGGTAAGAATGCTAACCATCTCTTCCTTTCATGTCCTTTTTTCCCCTTCAGACTTTTTTTTTGTTTTGGAATTGGGGTCTTGCTCTGTCACCCAGGCTGGAATGCAGTGGTGTGATCATATCTCACGGCATTCTTGACCGTCCAGACTCAGGCTCAGGTGGCCCTCCTGCCTCAACCTCCCAAGTGCTGGAATTACAGGTATGGGACACTAAGCCCGGCAAATTATTTCATTTTTTGTAAAGACACAGTCTTGCTATGTTGTCTAGGCTGGTCTCGAACTCCTGGCCTCAAGTGATCCTCCCACCTTGGCCTCCCAAAGTACTGGGATTACACAGGTGTGAGCCACCTTCGAACTGTTTTTTTAAGTGAAATTATGTATATGCATAGTTGGTTTTCTTATGGATTTAAGGCGTTTTTCTTTTTTAAGGGTGTTATTTTGTAGCTCATACACCTTTTATTGTTATCAGTTCCTGAATATTCTCTAGCAGATATAATCTGTAATTCCCAATGTGTGGCCTGGAGTATCAGCATCACCATCGTCTGGGAATTGGTAGAAATGTTTGAGCTCTCCCCTTCCCCAACCTGCTGAATCAGGAGCTCTGGAAAACTGACAATCTGTGGGGTTTTTGTTTTATTTTCTTTTTTAGTTGGAGTCTCACTCTATTGCACAGGCTGGAGTGCAGTGGCAGGATCATGGCTCATCACAACCTGGACCCCCTGGGCTCAGGCAATCCTTCTGCCTCAGCCTCTGGAGTAGCTAGGATGACAAGAGTGTATCACCATGCCTGGCTAATTTTTTTTTTTTCCAGAGACAAGGTCTCGTTATGTAGCCTAAAGCAGGTCTCAAACTCGGGCACAAGTGATCCTCCCACCTTGGCTGCATCAAAGTGCTAGAATTACAGGCTAGCCGCTCTGCCCAGCCAATCTGTGTTTTGACAGGCCTCCAGGTGTTCCTGAGGCATGCTCAAGTCTGAGCCCCATGGCTCTATTTCATTTAACTATTCCCTGCTGATGGACATTCAAGTTGTTTCAATTTCTCATTAGGAAAGTCTGTGTTACAATGTAACCCTTTTTACATGTTTCCCATCCTGTGAGAACATCTCTTCTCTTTCCATTTTCTTGGTTATTTTTCACATTGACTCTTCCAGACGAACTTTAGAACTTGCTTGTAAATTCCATTCTCAATGATATGGCATTGAACATATGCTGTAATTGGGGAAGGACTGACATCTTGACAATATTAGGTTTTCCCATCAAATATTGAAATCCTACAGGACTTTAAGTATAAGTCACATAATTATAGGTAATTTAGGCATGCTTTGTTATTATCCCAAATATAACAATTGTGGAAGATACAATAATGGTCTTCTCCTAGGAACATAATCACGAAGGGTCAAGCATACAATCATCTTGTTCTTGAGATTGTCTCATTTCTTTCTTTGGGCTCCCAACTGTGATTCAGTAAAACTTATGTCTCTTTTTTAGAGCAAAGAAACTTTCCTAGAAATTTCCCTAATTGATTTCTTGTCATGTTTCATTGGCTATGGCAGTTTTAAAATATGTGCTCCAAATTTTTTGATACCCTTCCCTTTGAGAGGTGAGGTCTACACTCCCCCTTGAGTCCAAGCTAGGTGACTGCTTGACCAATAAACTATGACAAAAGTAACACTGCGTTGCTTCTAAGGGCCCACATCCTAAGAAACATCTTCTTCTTGTCCCTTGGAAAGTCACTCTTGGAACCCAGCCACCACTGGGCTGAGGAAGTCCAAGCAAGGGGGAATTGTGCCACGCAGTCCACAGCCTTAACCAAGTGACCAGCCTCCAGCTGGCACTAACTGGCTGACCATGTAAGTGGCCCCTCTTGGAAATGGGTCCTTTAGTCCCAGTCAAATTGTTCCAGCTGACACAACATGGGGCACAGGCAAGCTGTCCCCACTGATTTCCGCTCCAATTACAGATATATTGAACAAAACAAATGATTCTTGTTTTGAGTTTTGAGGTAGTTTGCTAGGCTGCAGTAGATAACTGTGCCAATGGTATAACATGTTTCGATGCCTACACCAATCACTGGTGTGAGAACTGGGACATCTGTGAATGGTAAACCACCTAGAACCCTTCCCCTGAGGTTGAGGCTAGGCTAGAGGGAACCCAGGGATAAAATCAGGCTCTGCCAGCAAGGACAGCAGAGGAATGGCTGCTGGTGGGTGATCAACAGCATCTGCTGAGGACATTAGCCCCAGTGAGATGAAGTAACTGGCCCAAGGTAACACAGTTAGTGTGTGGCAGGGCCAGAATTTGAACTCAAGCTGTCCCCCAGCCATCAGGAGCAAGGCTGAAACTGTTACTGCCCATGACCACTCCTACTCACTCTCTGAACATTTGCTCCAGGGACCTCTCCTCCATGAAGCCTTCCCAGATGCCACTTCCTCATGGGCATACCTCCCACATAGCACACACCATCACATAGTCTTACCATAGACTTATATGGCTACTCCCAGTAGGATACAAATATTCACAATTTGTATCTGTCTCCTGCAGGGCCCAATGGAATGCTTGATACAATGTTGGGATTAGGAGTCTTACTTTCTGTGGAGTTAGAGTCAGTTCTCTAGTGAATTTCCAGTACAGTTGACCTTAGAACAAGGAAGGGGTGAGCAGCGCCAATACCCCTGCGTAGTCAAAGATATGCATATAATATCTGACTCCCCCAAAACTTAACAAGCCTACTGTTGACTGAAAGAGTTATGGATAACATAAGCAGTTGATCACTACATAGTATGCATGTTAAATGGAGTATATACTGCTTTTTTTTTTTTTTTTTAGTTGGCTTCTCACTTCATCACCCAGGCTGGAGTGCAGTGGCAGGCTCTTGGCCACCGCAGCCTCAACCTGCTGGGCTCAGGAGATCCTTCTGCTTCAGTCTTCCAGGTAGCTGGAACTAAAGGTGTACGCTACCCCGTCTGGCTTATTTTTTTTGATTTATTGTAGAGATGAGGTCTCATCAAGTTGCCCAGGCTGGTCTCGAACCCCTGAGCTCAGGCAATTCTCTCCCCTCGGCATCCCAAAGTGCTGGGATTATAGGCTTGAGCCACCATGCCCGTCCTTATGCTGCATTCTTACAAAAGGGAAGCTAAGGAAAATTTTATTAAGAAAATCATAGGCTGGGCATAGTTCAAGTCCATGTTGTTCAAAGGTCAACTGTATAGTCAAAACTACCCTTGATGGGTGCTTAAGTTGCCTAGGAAGTCAGTATACACAGTTGTGCTTATATAACTCTTTACCATAATAGACATGCATAAATGTATCTTGGGTATAATATGTGTTATACACAAAAGAGAGCATACGCAGCTGTATTTGTCCAGTCTCTTAAATTATAAACATTTTGAGTGTGAATTGTTACATGCACATAAATTAAATGCATACAAGATATGCACTACTGTAAATGTTTGCTACAAGAAGACCTCAATCGCTGAGTAAACAAAGGGGTGACCCTGGCCTGTCTGCTCACATTTTCCCTCAGACATCTCCCCTGTTGGCCAAGCTTTGTTCATCTTTCTCTTGTGCCTGAAATGCCCCCACCTGAGTCACTGAGAGCCAAGACAGTGAGGTGTCCCAAAGGCCACAGTTACAAGCAGCACACCAGTGCCTGATATGTGTTCTAGCCTCTCTGGTTAGCTGTTACCACTGATTGCAATGAAAGGTCACTTAGCTGAGCCCCTGGATACACTGTGGGCCACATCTGGAAGATGGAGTGTGTGTATGTGTGCATTTACAAACGTGAGCACTTGAGAAAAGCTGCTTCATTAAGGACCTGGCATTTCTTACGTTCCTAAGAGATGCCACTGCTGGACCAGTAGGCCGAGCTGGCATGATGCCAACCAACAGCCCTGATGCCATTGGCCTAGGGAAGGGAAGGATAAGGAAATCCTTGGTATTTTAATTTTGTTTCTTAGAGTATGGGTGGAGGAGTTGCAGGGGAGGAGAATTTCACTTGAGCCCCTCCTGTGCTTTCATAGCAAATGTATTTTTTATGTATCGCCCCAAAAGCCAGTAATGTTTAAGAATTTGAAAGATTCTCTCTCACCTGTTCCCAAATACATGTAAACTCCTTTGATGGGTGGGTGGGGTGCCCATCTGCGGAGCCCTCTTAGATCCCAGCAAGATGACACCCCCACCTTTCACAGACACCTCTGGAACAGGTGAGTCCTGGAAGTCTGTGTGACTGACAGGCCTAGGGCTCTGGCTTCACCTGGGCTTCAAATGCACGTGCGTGTGGCTGGTTTCAGAGCAAAGAGCCAGTCATCCAGTAGGGCACTGATTCTCGCCCCTCAGAGTGAGAAACAGGGAGACACACCCCCATCTCCCCATACCTGGGGCCATGCCCCTCCCCCTGTTTCTCACCTCTCCTCCCTTTTACCTCCTCTCTTCTGTGGTCTTTCTTCTCTGTCTGTTGGCCTGTCTCTGTCTCTCTGCGTTTCTCTCTCCATCTCTCTTCTTTGTTTCCACCACACCCCGTTCCCCATCTTTTGCTTTGATATTCCCCTCCATGTCTCTCTGTATCTGTCCAATTTACCCTCTTTCTTTTCCACCTCCTCTCCATCTCTCCCCCTCTTCCTCTCTGCTCCCTCACCTCCCTTCCCTTCTCTACTCTGTCTGCTTGTCCCTCTGGTCCTCTGTCTCTTTCCATCTCTCTTTTTCTGTCTCTCTCCCTCTTGGCCTCTTCCCCCTCCCTCTTGTCTTCTCTGGAGGATGCTGTGGGATTATGCCAAGCCCAGAGAGAAGGTCAGGGAACCCTGTAGGGACCAGTGCACACTGCCATTAACCTGGCACTTCTGCCTCCAGCAGGGAAAGTAGCAGGACTCAGAAAGTCAAGGAACTGCTGTCGCTGGAGATGGGACAAGTCCGCCGGGACTGATAGCTGGAAACAGGGCCGCACAGGGTGCGGGGACAACGTGGGTCTCTGGGTGCCAGCCCTGCATCGCAGTCCTCTTATGGCCTTCTTAGGGCATGGGGGGCAGAGGGAGAATCTGGGTTTGCTGGCACACTGGAGCCTCCCTTGCTGGCAGAACAGCAAAGCAGAGTGGCAGAAAGCAAAGATCTCAAGCTCTGTGGCCCAGGGGCTATGTGTGCCCTGTGGCTTTAAAATTTGAATCTCCATTCTTAAATTACCAAATTTCACACTTTAAAAAAGTCCAGGCCGGGCTCAGTGGCTCAGCCTCTAATCCCAGCACTTTAGGAGGCCAAGGTGAGTGGACTGCCTGAGCCCACGGGTTCAAGACCAGCCTGGACACCTTGGCGAGACCTTGTCTCCACACTAAAAAAAAAAGGTAGCTGAGGCCAGGCTCGGTGGCTCAGCCTGTAATCCCAGCACTTTGGGAGGCCGAGGCGAGTGGATTGCCTGACCAGCCCAGGCAACTTGTCGTGACCTTGTCTCTACAATAAATCAAAAATTAGCTGGGCATGGTAACATTCTGACTACTTGGAAGGCTGAGGCAGAAGGATCACCGAAGTCCAGCAGGTCGGCGCTGGGGTGGCCGTGAGTGTGCCACTGCACTCCAGCCTGGGCAACAGAGTGAGACTCCACCTCAAAAATAAGAAAGAAAGGTCTTGGTTCTAGTTATTGTAATACTATAAGAAAAGGATTGGCAGTAGTGGGAAACTTTGGGGGGGGTGGGAGTAGGTGAAGGGGCGGGATTGGCAGTAGTGGGAATCTGCCGGGGGAGGGTGGGGACACACCTCATCAACAAGGGAACCTGCATAATGAACAATTGTATACCTAACCCCGAATTGTACCCCACACCTTAAAAATAAAAGTCCAAGTTTTCTTTCTTCCAAGGACCTGGTAACACTGGGCTGTGGCTGCTCAGCTGAGCCCCTGGTGGACCGCTGCACACTCCCTTACCCCTCCTGGCCACCCTCCGAGGACTGAATGCCCCATGATGGTAACCTGCCTGGCCTCTGTAAGCTCACAACACGTGGTCTCTGGCAGAGCAGAGATTCTCTGAGCAGGGAATAGAGACCCAAGTACTACCACCAACTTACCAAGTGACATTAAGACTTGGCTGCTCTCTGGGCCTTAGCTTTCCCATCTGTAATGGGAGGTGGATAAGCCCAACAGTAGGACTTGCTTTTTTGAGCATATGATGACAGATAGGGACCCCCTTCCTAGAGAAAAAGACCTGGGCATCATTTGCCTATGATTTCAGAGGTCCGCATGCCCTTCCCCCTGGGGGCTGTAATCCCTGGCTCAGAATTCCTGTGGTGCTACAAGGTCCCATCCCCCTCCACTTCAGCCAACTGAGTCTGAGTTAGGGTGACCCTCTGGCTCAGATCTGACTGCCCAGAGCCAGCCCTTCCTGGGAGAGCCAGGGCTCTGCCCACTTCCCGAGGCTGTCCCCACCGCCCATCGATATGCAGGAGGGGTCTGGGCCGGCGCTGGATTAGCATAACGCGCTCCGGGAGGTAAAGGCCCACCGGGTGGCCTCTGTGTACAGCGTCTGCCTTTGTCCTGGCTCAGGGACCAGGCAGGACGGCCTAGGCGGCTCCTATACTTTTGACTGCCAGATGAAAGGGGGCGACATAAAGAGGTTGCTCGGGCCAAGCATGGGGGCGCTTTGTGTCCCTCCAGACGGAGTTACAGACGTCTGTGAACCGTCAATTACGGCTGAATAAAGACGTCTGCTCGGCCCAGACGCACCTCCTTTCAGCTCGGGAGGTGTTTTCAGGCTGGGCTGGGGATGCCTTTGGCAACATAATTTGTGACTCTACACGCAGGCCTGGCATTCATCACACCCAGGAGGACGGGAACAGGCTGAGCTAGGCTGGCCCAGAGCACGGTGCAGTCCTGGAGGTGTCCTGGAATGCAGAGCGGAGGTGGAGAAAGGAAGGAGCCACTGGGTCCCCTTCTCCTCCTGGTCTTGTGGTTGGCAGGGAGGGTGCAGTCTGGGAGCCGCACAAGTCCCCTTATCAGACAGGCTCCTTCCCCAGGCCTTTATCCATGCCAGTGTGGCCCAGTGCCCCAGATAGCTACTGGCTGTAATGGACTAGAGTTCACTGATCCTTTTCCTTGATGGGCTATTGTGATGCATTGTGAGGGGACAGGCATCAAGAGAGCCTGAGGTTCAAGTCCCAGGGCTACCAGAGAAGCTCCCTGACATCACTGAGTCACAGGACGAACCCTGGAACCACCATCTTCTTGCCATGTGAAGTAAAATAAGGCTGCGTTTGTGTAACCCTTGTCCATGGATCACTTGCAGCTATAAACAACCCTACCTGACACAGTAGAACAGCCTGCACTGACCAAAGGGATTACACTTTGAGAGTGACCAAAGGGATTGTGCCACTTGGAGCCACCTTGGGAGGCAGTGACAGAGCCGTGATGGGCATGAGGACCCATGACAAGGCTCTGGTTCTGGGCATGGTGAACTGGGCTGCCCCTTCCCAAGTGGTGGTGACCCCTGGGATGCCCTTTCCCCAGGAAATCTCATCCCTGGTGGGTCTTGGGCATGGAAGGCATTTCCTGAGGACCCCTAGGCTCCCTGGGCCACTTGTTCTGAAACTTGCCTAGCAGGACCAGGCCAACAACCATTTGGCCACCATGTGCCATGTCCTGAGTGAAAGCCAGTGTGCTGCCTCTTATGGGGTAAGGAGGAGAAATGGCCCTAATAACGACCCACTTGCTTACTGAGCACCTATTTCCCACCCTATCCTGCATGAGGGTGAGGTATATTTACGCACAAACATCTCAGAAGGCCCCTGAAACTGAAAGGAAGCTCCACTATCCACAGGACTTAGTGGCAGCCAGCGCCATGGGGAAGATCACAGTCCCTGTGCCAGCCCGCCTGGGAATAATTCCAGCTCTGTCACTCACCAGGTGTGGGACTTTAGCAAGTTAGTTGACTTCTCTATACTTCAGTTTCTTTAAAAAAATTTTTTAAAATTATTTTTTAAATAGAGATGAGGTCTCTCTATATTTCCCAGGCTGGTCTCAAACTCTTGGGTTCCAATAATCCTCCTGCCTTGACCTCCCAAAGTGCTCAGATCATAGGCGTGAGCTACTGTGCCTGGCTGAGTGCCTCCGTTTCCAGACCTGCTAATGTTATGGACAGAGGGCCTGGTGCACCAGGAGTATGTCTGGGGTTCCAATCCTGCTTCCTGAGCCCATGTGGGGCCTCACTGCGTGAGGCTTTGAATGAGGACTGTGTGAGGGAATGGCCCAGGGATGGATGATCCCAGCTCCCTCCTCTCCTTCAGCTCCTCCTCTCCTGAGTGTCAACTCATATCCACCAATCCCATTCTCAACTGTGGCTGAAGCATCTGTGATGTGCAAAATGGCCCAGGCAAGCCTTGTGTGTGCCTGGGTATGCCTGGATGCATGCAAGTGCATGTCATGCATGGGCATGGCTGTGCATGTGTTGTACATGTGCATGTGCCATGGACACATGTGGCTGGAGCAGAAACCTTAAACCTGCCTGACCCTCTGAAAGTACAAGGCAAAGAGGATCCATAGCTATGTCTGGATGACTAGGTGAGTCCTGACGTGAGACCTGCTAAGTTAGAGGCAAAGAAAGCTGGAAGGTCCCTGAGGAAGACAAGGGAACAGCAGGCATGGTGTCGCATCCAACCCTGGACACT
Organism: Carlito syrichta; assembly: GCF_000164805.1. Taxonomy (NCBI): domain Eukaryota; kingdom Metazoa; phylum Chordata; class Mammalia; order Primates; family Tarsiidae; genus Carlito; species Carlito syrichta. The sequence goes on along the minus strand of NW_007257968.1, from coordinate 830,598 downwards.
CATGCAGCAGGCTGCAAGTGATGCCACCTCAAGACATATACCTCCCACAACAGTGTGCACCCACTGGGGTGAGCGGGTACACCTGAGAGAATGGGGACCATCTGCTGGGGATGAGCAGCATTTGCAGGGACTTTTACATGAGCGTGGGTCAGATCGAAGGGGGGTGTAAGAGCATTCAGATGAGATTGAACACATTCAGGATGGTTTGGCCATAGGCAGCATCATTCATGTTATTTTATTTATTTATTTTTTTTGAGTTGAAGTCTCACTCAGTCGCCCAGACTGGAGTGCAGTGGGCCACTCCCGGCCACCGCAGCCTCGACCTGCTGGGCTCCGGCGATCCTTCCGCCTCAGCCTTCCGAGTAGCCGGAATTACAGGCATGCGCTACCACGCCCGGCTGATTTTTTGATTTATTGTAGAGATGAGGTCTCGCCGCCCAGCGGGTCTCGAACCCGCGGGCTCAGGCCATCCACTCACCTCAGCCTGCCAAAGGCGCGGGACTACAGGCTGAGCCACCGAGCCCGGCTAGCACAGTGCTTTCAAGGCTCGGACAGGTCATGGCCTGGATCTGTATTGATTATTACCCCTGACTGGTATTCCATGGTGTGGATACACCACCTTTTGTGTATCCACTGACCGGCTGATGGACACTGGAGTTG
>NW_007257968.1:820120-829918 GCF_000164805.1 Carlito syrichta | reverse complement strand
AGGCTGAGCCACTGAGCCTGGCTATTTTTTTTTTTTAACAGCTAACTTTTACCTAGTATAAAAACGAAAAGTTTTGCAGTGAGAAGTTATCACTCATCTGCCCAGTACTCAGCACTCCCTAAAAGGTAATCACTATTACTAGTTTCTTATTCTTCCAGAGCTTCTTTGTACATAAACAAGCCATTGCAAACATGATTCTCAGGTGTAGAGGCACAAGCCTGCTATCTCAGTATTTTGGGAAGCCAAGGTGGGAGGATTGCTGGAGCCCAGGAGTTCAAGACCAGTCTGGGCAACCTAGTGAGACTCTGTCTCTATTAAGTAAGAAATAAATAAATAAATAAATAAATAAATAAATAAATAAATACATAAATAAATAAGCTGGGCATGGTAGTGCATGCCTGTAGTCCCAGCTACTTGGGAGGCTGAGATGGAAGGATCACCTGAGCCCAGGAGATCGAGGCTGTGGTGAGCCATGATCATGCCACTGCACTTCAGCCTAGATGACAGAGTGAGAGTCCACCTCAAACAAACAAAATGCCATGATTCTCATCTTCCCCTTACTTTTGTATAAAAAGTGGCATACTGTATTACATATTGCTGTGGTTTTTTCCTTCATGACAAGGTGTCATGGGGATTTTGGGGACCTTTCTCTATTAGAGCACAGAGACCTTCTTCATTCTTTTACTCAGCTACATGGTGTTACATGAGCCAGTTCCCTCTTAAGGCTCATGGGCTGTTCCCAACCTTTAGAAAAGGCTTTTCAACCTTGTTCACAAATATTGCTGTAGCAAATAACTTATACATACGTCAGTTTTTGCAGTGTGACTGTATCTGTAGGATAAATGCCCCAAAGGAGGCTAGCCAGGCCAAAGCTTGTATATGTTCATAATTTTGTCATATCTTGTTAAAAACACCCTCCATGGGGCAGGTGCCCCTGCCCACCCACAGTCTGTGTCTTATAGGATCTTAACAAAGGTGGATCACCAACTATTTATGATGTCGGGCAGCAAGGTGTATAGTTGCTCTGTGGGTTCTTGGCTTCATCACAGAAAAGAAATTTCAGAGTGAGTTGCAGTTGCAGAAAGAGCTAAAGTACAGTTTTATCTTTTTAATTTACTTTATTTTTTGAGTTGGAGTCTCACTCTGTCACCCAGGATGGAGTGCAGTGGCATGCTCATGGCCACCACATCCTCAGCCTGCTGGGCTCAGGTGATCCTTCTGCCTCAGCCTCCCGAATAGCTGGAAACACAAGAATGTGCCACCATGCCCAGCCGAATTTTTTAAAAAATTTATTGTACAGACAAGGTCTTGCCATATTGCTCAGGTTGGTCTCGAACCCCTGAGCTCAGGCAAACCTCTCGCCTCTGCCTCCCAAAGTGCTGGGATTACAGGTATGAGCCACTGCACCAGGCTAAAGTATAGCTTTTATAGAGATGAAAACATGTTTAAGAAAGAAAGAAGGTGCCTTAAAGAAAAGGATACCCTTTTCCTGTAACAAGGAGCTTTATGTATGTTTACAACAATAATTAAGCAAACCATTCCATAAGCTAAGAGTGGGGGGGCTGTAGTTTTAATTACCATCTCTCAATCTTTTAAGGTTGCAAGGACCTACTAAATAATAAGTAATAAGTTACTGCCTAACTAGATTTGGGCTTTTCTTAGAACATGATGTTTCTGTGTTTCAGGCAATTATCTATTGTTTCTATGACTTACTGCTCTAGTAGATCTACATTCCAACCCACAGATATGCCTGACTGGTCAGGTGAACGTCATATTTGGATAAGAAAGATGCCTGAGCACTTATCCTGTTCTTCAGTTTCTAAATTATACCTGCCTAAAAAAACTTGACTAACTACATCTAAACTAGGTGCTATGCTAACTATGCCTGCCTCATTCAGGTGTGAGTTTCTGTTGCAATCTGTATAGATCGTGAGGGGATCTCCTTCAGCAGCATGCTGGCTTTTCCCTTTCCCCGCCCTAGCCCAGGGCCCATGCTAAGCCATGTACTCATCTTGGCATAGCCAGCAGCAAATAGGCCTTTCTAACATCCCAGCCCAGCACATTCGTGCAGGGACTACACAACCATGTGCATGTGTCCTGTTCACCCCTTCTCTCCTGCCTTTTTCTCTAGAAGAGTCACTAAGGATGGAGCCGCTTGTCCACACCCCTCACCACCACACATACACATACAAATTGCTTCTAAAGAGTGCAACAGCAGAGTTCTCAAGGAAGAAGTATGTCTTCCCAGGTATACTCATTCAACAGACCCATGAGCATCTCCTATGGGCCTGGCACCTGCTCAATGTTGGAAATGCGACCTGTGATCTTAGCCAAGTCCCTTAACTTCCAGGCCCCAGTGTCCTTTTTTTGAGGTGGAATCTCACTCTGTCACCCAAGCTGAAATGCAGTGGCACGCTTACGGCCACCACAGCCTTGACCTGCTGGGCTCAGGCAATCCTTCTGCCTGAGCCTTCCAAGTAGCTGGAACTACAGGCATACACCAGCATGCCCAGATAATTTTTTGAGTTATTGTAGAGATGAGGTCTCGCCAAGTTGCCCAGGCTGGTTTCAAACCTGTGGGCTCAGGCAATCCTCTCACCTCGGCCTCTCAAAGTGCTGGGATTATAGGCATGAGCCACCGTGCTGGGCCTCCAGTGTCCTCTTGAGTAAAATGAGGTGTATGGACTCAGGGGGTTCCTCGTTCCCTTCTAGCTCTACTGACCTACCATCCCCAAATCATGTTTTTAGTCCATGAATATATCAAAGGGAAAGGTTGTGGAAACATGTTCGTGGGCTGATAAAAGGTGGCACTTTTATCAAGTGGTGAAGAATTGTGTGTGTGTGTGTGTGTGTGTGTGTGTGTGTGTGTGCATGCCACATGTGTCCAAAGTGAGCTGACCCCATGACCTCCTGCCAACCACACAGAAGAGTAAAATGAGCTTAGGTTTTGGATCAAGATGTCCTTGTCTGAAATCCTGGTACAACTACTAATGAATTTTGTGAATCTGTACCTCTATTTGCCCCTTTATAGAACTGAGTTCCTCCACATTCCTCTGGGTGGCGTTATTGTGACAATGGAATGAGCTTTGAGTACGAAAGTGCCGGTCCTAGAGGAAGTGCTCAGCAAACCCTATCAGCTTTCCTCAGAGTGTCTGGAGTGTCCAGAGCCAACTTCTGGGCTGCCACCAAAGGCAAGGGTCAAGTTGGGAGGCAGACCAGCCCAGTGCCCCCCAGCCAGGCTGCTGGCGAGTCTGGCGCCGCCACGGAGCAGGGGCCCTGGGCTCTCCCTCCTGGGTGTCTGGACAGGCCGGGGAGGCAGACGAGGCAGCGAGCGACAGCTGGGAAGGTTTAATTGCTCCTCAGTGGCTTGGGAGCACCTCCCTCCCTTGCCAGCGATCTGCATTTCAATGTGAGAAGAGTGGAAAGTAGGATGCTGCTCAAAGGGGTTACAATGATTAATCATTTAAAAAGCAAGATCTTAATTACAGGCTGCAATTTTTGCTATTTAAGGAGTCCATTAGTTGCCAGAAAGAAGAAGAAAAAATTATCACAGGTTATTCTCCTCAGAAAGTAGAGTGGAGGGGGGAGGGACAGCAGGGGAGAGAATCAGCTGCGGCTTCAGATGGGGGTGGGGGGCAGGGGTCCCACCCCAGGAAGAGGCCTGGCCAGAAGCAGGATGGGCCCTGCTGGGGCGCGGGGGTGACATGGAGTGGTGTGGGGAGGCGTGTGAGAGCTCAGCCTCCTGCCCTTCTCTCTCCCCAGCGGGCCTGGCTGGAATCCACCTGTGGGTTCCTCTGGGCGTGGCAGCTGGTGGTCAGCCCCTCCCACTGACCCCTGACTCCACCCTGCTCAGGATGTGGGGTTAATTGCCAGGTCATCCCCTCTGACCCCTCTGTGGGTTTTAGTCTTGTCTGGTCTCAGCCCCTAGGGTACACAAAGGATACTGGTGGGGTGATAGTGTTGGGAGTCAGATAAAAACAACCGAGCTTTAGTGGATTAATTTACTTATCCCCAGAGGCTAAAAGGTCAGAAGATCAAGGCCTTCTGTGGCCTCAGAGACTTCCTTCACAAGTGATCTGGCTCTGCTTCCCCACCCTGACCCCCTAGAGGCCTGGACACACCTCCATCTTGGAGGAAGGCGCTGCGGCCCAGTCCAGGAGGTCCAGATCTGTGCTTCCCGCCTCCCACTGAGCCCCTGCTGGCAGCATGCTGAATCCTGGAAAACTGCCCCAGCGACAAAGGGGGCCCCACCTGTGCAGGACCAGCCACAGGAATCCAAAAACCCTAATCCAGGTTGTGGTGAGCCTGATGTTACAAGCGTCACCAATATTAATAATGAGAAGTGCAAGCTGGAGCCAGGCTCCAAACTATCCTTATTCCTGGGACACCATATGCTTAAAACAAGCTTGCAAACAAGTTGCAAAGTTTACCAGCCTGCCCAAAAGGAAAGGCTCCTTCCCCACCAAGCCTGCTCCATACTGGATGTAAAATCAATGAAATCACTTCTACAAACAGACTAATTAAACACCTCTGTTTGTGTATGAGTTTCCATAGGCCTCATCTGTCCTAACATTTAGGACCCCAGAGGGCAGGCTGCAAAAGTGGATTGAATGATAATCCCAGAGATTCTGGCGGGTCAGAGACCAAGACATGGGTCTGAATACAAAGCAACCAAAGTGATTTCCTGGAGACACCACCCTGTTCCCTGTCTTCTCCATCCTCAGATCCACCCATCATCCCCCCCGGAGGGGAGGAGAATGTCTGTCCCTTTAATTGCCAGGTTCCCACCTCCAGTGGTGGGGGGGGAGATGAGGGGGAGTTACACAGATCTTCCCCACCTTGTCCTGGCACCCCACTCAATGCTGATTAATTGCAGGGTTAGACACCCACAACAGGCTGGACCATATTATTTCTCACGTTGGCTCTTTTCACTGGTCATTGCCTTGAAGCCACAGTAATCAGCAGCTTTTAGCTTGTCACTCTTGACATTCTTTACTTAGACCAGGATATGGCTAACGTGATGGAAAGAAGAACTTTATTATCAGTTGCATTTATCCTAAGAAAGGGGGTGATGGGCCGGCACACTGAGACTGCAGGATGGAGTGGGTGTCCGGCATCCGGAAGCCTTCATCCAGTGCCACCTCGGAAGGCAATGTGCAGACCACAAGGTGGATCATACACAGGTCACCCAGGCTCCTCATCTGCCACTGCGAGTGTGAGCCCTGCCCTGCCTGCCTCTGAGAACTGCCAAATATCCAGAGTCCTGGAGGGCTTCTGGGTGCCAGGCTGCCGGCTGTCCTGACAGGGCCTGTGCCCTATCTCCGTGCTGGCCCTGTCAAATCTTTTGTGAAAATTAGGAAAGGGCGCCCCCTGGGGGCAGATGCTGTCTTCGCAGAGCATGCCACTTAGGAACAGGGTGCAGGCGGGATTTTACCTCCCTGTCGCCCCCTCAGCTGCCCTTTAAAGGTGTCGCCAGGTCCTTCCTTCCCCTCGGCCTTTAAGACAACCCCTAAAACAGGCAGGTTATTGTACACATTCAAGGACACACAGGTACAGGGGAGCCTAAAAAGGGCCTAGGACCCGGTGTCCTACATTGTCCCTGGCAAGCTGCCACATCTCCCCCACGAAGACCCAACTGGGAAGCAAGTGACTCCCTGGCAATCCAGCCACCACCTTCTGTCTGCCTGGGAAGCTGTGGGAGGCAATCAGGACCCAGGGCCACCAACCCCACTCCACCCCCGGACACTTCTGCCATCCCTGGCTGCCCTGTGCAGGTCGTTGAAGCCTGGTTCCAGAAGCACATTAGAGGGTCCCAGCTACCCCTGTGGTCTGTTCTCCCTCTCCACATGGTACCACAGTACCACGGACTCTGTGAGTCCCAGGGACACAAATGAGATGACACCGTCTTGCCTGTGCACAGCCAACATATCAGAGCTGTGGAGCTGGCCTGGGCTCCCCCATCACTGCTTCCCCCACAGGGTCATTGCTGCCAGTGTTGTGCCAGAAGGGTGGGTGCTCGAATCTTCTTCACCAGGAGAACCCCAATAGCAGCCCTGGCAATGAGTGGGTGTCAAGTGTTTGACTCAGTCTTTCATTCATATCTTTAATTGTTCCACAAATATTTACTGAACAAGGTGCCAGGTCCTACTTGGGTGCTCGGGATACATCAGTGAATAAAACCCAACTCTCACCGCCCTCCCTGGAGCTTACAGTCTACTTGATTACAGAGGATAAATGGATGCATTGGCTTCATGGTAGTCTTCATGTGTTTGCTCAAATGTCACCCTCTTTTTTTCCCTTGAGTCAGGGTCATACTTTGTCACCCAGACTGTAGCACAGTGGCACAATCATGGCTCACCGCAGCCTCAATTTCCTGAGCTCAGGTGATCCTTCTGCCTCAGCCTCCAGAGCAGCTAGGACTACAGGCACGTGCCTTCACACTCGGCTAAGTTCTGTACTTTTTGTAGAGACAAGGTCTCGATATATTGCCCAGGCTGGTCTTGAACTCCTGGGCTCCAGCAGTTCTCCTGCCTCAGCTTCCCAAAGTTCTGGGATTTCAGGCATGAGTCACCATGCCAAACCCAAATGTCTTTCTCAATAAAAGGTCATCCCAGACCTCCCTTCTCACAATGGCAGCACCAGCAAGTCCTGTTCACTGCTTTGCTCCTGGCCTTACAATAGTCTCTATAATGTACTTCTCATTTATCTTGTTTATCTTGTTTCCCCCACCAGAATGTCAGCTCCCTGAGGGCAGGGGTTGTTGTGTGTTTTGTCCAGAGATATGTGTCATGATGCCTAGGTCACAGTAAGGATTCAGTGAAGGTTTGTTGAATAAATGCATGACACAGTCACCCTTGTTGCATAGCCTACTCCCTCCTGTGCAGTCCCAGCTGCCCTGGGTGCCCCCTCCCAGGCTGTGGTTTGCTCTGCCCTCCTGGCTCCTCCCTGTCTGGGATTATTGGAAGACAGAATAGTCTCAGGAAGAGGATTGGCAGGGGGTGCCCTAGACCTCGCCTCCAACCTCTGACCCTGGCCTGTTCACTGGGTGTGCCCGACCTGATGCTGGCTCTGTCTCCACTGGCCCAGTGGTGCCCTGCCTCTTTTCTCCCCCCTCCCCTTCCCTGCACTACAGGTGAATGGAGCCTGGGTAGCCCCAGACAAATTGCCTCAGGGGCAGCTTCTGCCTCATGGTCAGGACCTGCCATCTTCTCCTCACTGAGCTTGAGGCCACTACCAGCCCGACTCACTGCAGCCTCAAACAACCTTCCCACCCAGCCTCCTAATTAGCTGAGATTACAGATGCACGCCACCATACTCAGCTAATTTTTAAAACTCTTTTTTAGGGTCAGGGTCATGCTATGTTGCCCAAGTTGATCTCAAACTCGAGGCCTCAAGGGATTCTCCCAACTCAGCATCCTGAGTAGCTGAGATTGCAGGTTTGACACTGTTTTTCTCTGTGTGTGTGAGCTTTACCATTTTCATAGCATGTTCACATTCAGGGCTGGGTCTGAGAACCTCTACCAGCATTCAGGGGAGCCAGGCAGGATTGCAATGTCCATTTTACAGAGGTGGGCCCAGACTTGGAGGATGAAGCCCACACATCTCATACCTGACAAAGCTTAGGCCAAGACCCAGTGCAAGTCTCAGAAGGTTCTGGATCCCCTTTGACTGGGACACAGATCTCTTGCCACCCTCTGGTAAGAGAAGCATCCCCACTTTTCCCCACCTGCCCTGCAGATCCTAGCAGTTTATTCCCCAGTTCATTCAACTCACATTTTCCCTGAGGTAGGACATGTAACAAAAGACTCAGATATACCTCTTAGCAGGAAAGTGCCTAATTTCTCTGGGACTCTGTTTTTCACCTGTGAAATGGGCTTAATGATAGTATTTATTATTAATTTAGATACTTAATAATTACTAGTGATAGAATCCAGGGGTCATTATGTAGAGTCACTGAGGCATGGTATTAACATGTTCTGCAGCTGGTCACGGTGGCTCACACCTGTAACCCCAGCACTTTGGAAGATCCAGGTGGGCAGATTTCTTGAGCCTGGAGTTTGAGACCAGCCTGGGCAACATAGCAAGACCCTGTCTCTACAAAAAATAAAAAAATTAGCCAGACATGGTGGCGTGCACCTGTAGTCCCAGCTACTTAGGATGCTAAGGGGGGAGGATCACCTGAGCCCAGGAGACTGAGGCTGCCATGAACTGTGATTGTACCACTGCACTCCTACCAGTGCAATAGAGTGAGACCCTGACTCAAGAAATAATAACAAATAACATGTCCTGCACAGTATTTGGCCACAAAAAACTTTCAGTACACTTGTTAGATGGTAGCAATTTTCATTCTGGATCTAGGCACAGAGATGCCACTTGGAGAGAGACAGATAGACTCCCTCCCTTTGGAAACCTTGTGTCCCCTGAGGGAGCAACAACCAAAGTGCCCGAGTGCAGTGTGACCCGACCCACCCAGGAGAAGCCCAGCAGAGGGGCAGTTGACTCAGCCAACAGGGTCGTGAAGACCTCCTAAGAGAGGTGAGCTCTAAGGCTAGATGCAGGCTCAAGAGCGGTCCAGGCGAGGATGGAGGAATGACACTCTGGCCGGAAAGGCTTAGCGGGCGCTGAGACAGGTCTGCTCAGGGCCTGCAGAGGCCAAGGGAGGCCAGCTCCAGGGGACCTATGCAACGCCCTTCTGGGGAGCTTGGGCTGCTGGGGGCAAAGGGGATGTGACACAGCTGAGCTCAGAGGGTGGGAGGGGAGAAGGGGAAGAGAGGCCATGGGAACAGGTGATGACAGGACAGAGGAAAAGGGTGTGGAGGGGCCCAGGCCACTGGATGCAGGAAGTCAGCGTGTGGCCACCAACCAGCAAAGTGACAGAGAAAGGAATCCCCTTTTCTCATTCAATGGAGGTGCCATGTGGGCTCTGGTGCAGAGCCCCTGAAGCACTCTCCCTGGAGCTGAGCCCCTGTCCTGGGAAGTAGTTGCCCCAGCTTTCTTGCAGCCCACCTCCAGGCTCTCAGCCCTTGTGGACTGGTGACTCAGTATGGGACAAGGAGAGGGTCCCCTGGTGGCCCTCCCTGAATCTTCTCCTCAAGAGCCTTGACTGCCTGTAATCTGCTGTGTGGACTCTCCAAAATCTCTCCCCCATCTGGGTCTCAGTTTTCTCATCTGTCCAATGGACCATCTCTTTCTTCCTCTCATGCCCTGGTGTTTGTGCACATTTAGTCTGGGGTGCTCAGCCAGCCAGCAACGGGCCCTTCCTGCCACCTGATCCCCGACTGCCCCCATGCCCCGAGAGTCTGGGGCCCAAGGGTGTAGGGATTACCATGGGAAGGGCGAGGACCTGGTTGCTGGACCAAGCAGCACCCAAGACCTGCTGCTACATCTCGATGTGGCTCAGCCGGGGTCGGGCCCTCTGTAGGGCCTCTCCCAGCAAAGGATAGCCCCTTGTCCTGCCATATCCCATGGCTCCCTTCTCGTCCAAGGGACAGTGAGCTGTCAAGAGTAAGGCTTAGGGGTTGAAGACCCACTACCTTGAATTCCACTGTGGGACTTTGAGAAAGTCACTTGACTTCTTTCTGCATTGCTTGCCTGTGAGAAGAGATGGTACTAGAAGGACTGAATAGGTCATGTGGGCCCAGGGCTTAGCATGCCGGTGCTTAAAGACATAAGGAGGAGAGAGGAGGTAAGATCCATCCCGCGCCTTTGGGAGGCTGAGGTAAGTGGATTGCCTGAGCCCATGGGTTCAAGACCCGCCTGGGCAGGCGAGACCTCATCTCTACAATAAAATCAAAAAAT
>NW_007257968.1:814040-820056 GCF_000164805.1 Carlito syrichta | reverse complement strand
AAAAATCAGCCAGGCGTGGTAGCGCATGCCTGTAATTCCGGCTTCTTGGAAGGCTGAGGCGGAAGGATCGCCGGAGCCCAGCAGGTCGAGGCTGAGTGGCTGGGAGCGGCCACTGCACTCCAGTCTGGGCGACAGAGTGAGACTCCAACTCAAAAAAAGATCTCTTGCTGCCTCCTTCCCTGCCTTGTTCCCACAGCTGTGGCTGCACGCCCCCTCTGCCCTGAGCTTTGTCACTGCTGAATTCGTGTGATATCTCAGAGGGAGGGCTCCTGGGTGGGCGGGCAGATGGGAGGGGGAGATGCTCCAGGCCTTCTTCCCCCACCCTGTTCTCTCAGGATCTTCCTCTGCCCTCATTTTCGTGGTCTGAGTGAGCTGGATAGAGTCCCTGGCTGAACTGATGGCATCGTCTCAAACAGGGGCAAGGTGGCTGATGAGACCACTGGCCTGGACTGGCAGCGGACAGGCTGCCATAACATAGAGGCCCCTGTGAGACCTGGGGGAGTCAGTGACCACTGAGTCCTGGGCAGGAGGGAGCCACAGAGAGTGATCCTGGCAGATCTCATGAATGGTCGAACTGGAGCAGGCCTGGGCTGAATCCTTGCTCTTCAGCCTCCCAGCTGTGTGACAGTGAACAAGTCATTGGACTTGTCTGTTTCAGTTCTCTGCACAAAATAAAAGGTAATAGTAATACCTGTTTGAAAGGGTTGACATCACGGAATAGATGGAAACACCTCCCACAGGACCTAACACTGAGTAGATGCTCAGTAAATAATAGCTATAATTATTTCTGTCCTTTGGACAAGTGACCACATCGTGCTTGATTGCTCTGAGCTGTATGATCTTGGGCAAGTTGTGTGCCCTCTTTGGATCCATCTGTAAAACGAGAGGCTTAGCATAGAGGAAGCCCAAGGCCTTCATCTGGTGTGAGCTTTGGAATTCATGGGCACTCTGGGCTGGGGAAGGGGAGGCTGTGCTACCACATCATTTATGTAAGTCTTAAGTCCTGGGCCCTGGAGAGGGCTGGAGGCAAGAGGGGGAGGAAGAGGGAGAGAAGGAGGAAAAGACAGAGGGACCAAGGAAGAAGAGGATGAGAAGCAGGAGGAAGAAAAGAAAGAAGGGGAAGGGGAATGGAGGGGAAGAGGGAGGAGGAGGAATAGGAAGGAGGAGAGAAGACCAGGAAGGGGAGAGGAGGGAGGGGAGGAGAGCTGAGGAGAGGTGGGAGTGCAGGAGGAAGGGGTGGAAGGGAAGGAAGAAGGGGCAGGGAGGAGAGAGGAGGAATGAGAAGGAAGAGTCACTGGGCTGGTTCAGTCTCCTCAGAGGAGTCCAGAAGTAAGTCTGCTCCTGAGGACACTCAAGACTGCAGACCTGTTGAGCTGGGGAAGGACTGGCTCTCCCAGAGGGCTGGTGTCCTCAGCCTGTTCCTGGGCTGCAGGTGCCCTTCTGGGTTCCAGGAAAGGCCCACCAGACCTTGAGCTGCTGCCTCCCCCAACCCAGGAGAAAACAGGTTAGATGAGAACCATTGGCCGATGGGTGAGCCCTGATTTCCTCCACGAGTGCTCCTGGGACATGTGGATGAGCCCAGGGGCACCACCTTCAGTCCCCTTTTGGGGAACAAGGGGTGGGCAGAGAGGTAAGAGATGACACCAGGGAAAAGGGCTTTGTGGCCCTTTCCTGGACAGACCAGAACCCTTCTACCGAGCAAAGATGGCCACCCCCAGGAGATCATCTGAGGCTGGGTCCCTGGGGATGTCCAGCACCTGGGCAGTCCAGGCAGATGAGGGCAAGGCAGCCAGACCTAGGGCAGCATCTGCAACCTTGGCTATGAAGTTGCCACCCCTGGTTGGCATTTTCTGTCCTCTTTCCTAAAGAGCAGTCAAGCCCAGGCATGGTGGCTCATGCCTATAATCCCAGCACTTTGAGAAACAAGGTAGGAGGAACACTTGAGACTAGAAGTTTGAGACCAGCCTCAGCAACATAGCAAGATCTGGTCTCTGCCAAAAAACAAACAAACAAACAAATAATAATCAGGCATGGTGGCATGTGCCTATAGTCCCAGCTATTCTGGAGGCTGAGGTGAAAGGATCAGCTGAGCCTGGGAGATCAAGGCTGCAGTGAGCCATGATCATGCCACTGCACTCCACCCTGGCCCACCCTCAGGCCATCACCCCCAGGCTGCCTGCATGTCAGCAAACCTTCCAAACATGCTTTGCAGCAGGCGAGGAACACACAGCATCTTCCTGGAGTCACCCTCACCACCAGAACGTTAAGCCCAGGAACTGCTTGCCCGTGTGTCCAGGGACAGGCAGTGGAGGAGCAGTGAGCTGTGGCCCATGTGAATGGCTGGGTCTCCGCGGGCTGGGGGAGCTAGTGTGGGCTAGATAAATGGGTCTTGGGCCCGGAAGTAGAGGGTCTGGGTCCCCGGCTGCTGGGAGGGGGCAAGAGGCTGTCTTCCCCAGGAGCCTGGGAAACCCTTTGCCAGCCAGGCCACAGGCAGGGGTGGGAAGTCAGGGCCCAGAGGGCTTTGTGCCTTGCACAATTGCAGCCGCTCTCCTGGATAAAGGGGTGAACAAAGGGGCCTCGGAAGTGGCCACGCTGCTCAGCCCCGGGGAGGCCCCAGGAAGCGGGCGCTTACTGGCTGCCCACCCAGGCATCTTCCCACAGTCTCCCACTGTCCACCAAAGGGGGCCAGCTGGGCCCCAGCCACCCCCACAGTCTGCGAGTCTGTGCCGGGAGTTAAGGAAAGCTCCTCCAGCCTGGGGGCCAGGAAAGTACCACAAGAGCCCCAACTAGGGGTGGGGGCAGGCAAAACGCTGCTTTTTTACTTCCCAGGACAGCAGCAGAAACTGGCAACTGGTGCAGGTGGGCTTAAGAAAGATCCTCAGGCCTCTGGTGAGGGATATCTCTACTTTCAAGTCTCTAACCCCTAGGAATGATTGAATTGCAGACAAGATGCAGTTCCTCTTCTGAACTGTCCTGTTTCCTTAACCTGTTGGTTTGTCCGAGAGAAATCATACCCTAATCCCAGCACTTTGGGAGGCCAAGGAGGGAGGATTGCTTGAGTCCAGGAGTTCAAGATTAGCCTGGGCAGCATAGTGAGACCTCAGCTCTAAAAAAAAATACAAAAATTAGCTGGGCATGGTGGTGTAAGCCCATAGTCCCAACTACTCAGGAGGCTGAGGTGGAAGGATTGCCTGAGCCCAGAAGGTGGAGGCTGCAGTGAGCTGTGGTTGTGCCACTGCCCTCCAGCCTGGGTGACAGAATGAGACTCCAAATCAAAAAGAAAGAAAGAAACAAAAGGAAAAAAGAAAGAAATACGGAGAGAGGGAGGGAGGGAGGCAAAAAGAAAAAGAAATAAATCTCACCCTAGGGACATGGTACTCCCGAAAGTGCCCCCATAGCACTGCAACTTGGCAGTCAGCAAGCTGGGCCTCTGTAGCTCTGGCTATGTGAACTCTCTGAGTCACTTCTCCATCTCTAAAGCCAGCTAGAGACACCACTTGCAAGAGGGCTTGTGTGTGACTTGAGAAGCTGGAGCTGGAGCCCTGGCACTCATGTCCTGCTTTCCGGGTGGCAACTATGTTTCTTAGGCTTTGAAGGAGGAATGATCATTAATTCTAAATCAGTTGTGTCCCAAAGTCCCCTCAGGCTAAGGTTTCCAGCAAACTTAGTAACAAGCCATACTGTTGGGGCTAAAGAGATGGGGCCTTAAGGGCACCTCCCACAGTATCCACCCTGCCTTTTTATCTATGTCTAACATTACCATAGTACATTTGTCATAACTAATAAATTAACACTGCTACAACAGCATGACCTAAACTCCTCACTTGTTTAGATTTCGTGTTTTTTCCACGCATGTGCTTTGTCTTGGTATCCAGTCGAGGGACCATGTTACCAGCTTGTCATGAATGAAAGAGCAGATCTGCCCTTCTTCATCAGCTTTGTCCTCCTGGAAGGCCAAGCCTGTTTCCTGGAGTGAAGACAGGGCTCACGCCAGCGTCCTGTCCTGCCTTGAAATCTCCCCAGCAGGAAGTGGCTGTCCTAAGCTCACCAGTGCATGTAGGAGCTCCCCTCACAGAGCTCTGGACTAATGAGGGCTCTCTATGGCTTCTTGCTAGGGTGGAAGATCGCAGGAAGAATTTCAGGGCAGTGCTAGACCACACAGATGGGAATTGGGATCCCCAAAGCATCTGAGAGGCCCCATGTCCCTGCCACTTGGCACGTGTGTGCGTGTGTGCGCACACACACACACACACACACACACACACACACATACACACAGTCCCAAGTCACTCAAGTCAGGCTTTCCTGTAGCTCAAAGAGTGGGGAATCCAGAAGTCTTTTCCCCCAAGCACTTGAATGAGAATGAGAACAAGTCCCATCCCATCCCCTAACCCCACACCTGCTACAGACGATTCCCGCAGAGCCTGTCGTGGTGCCTGGCTGTGGGTACTTCTCGGTTCCAGCCCACCCTGGGAGCAGGGAGTCAACCCAGACTCCAGGAGCAGCAGAGGGAAGACCCTGTTGGCATGAGTGAGGACAGGACAATGCCCCCTTTTTCAGGCAGCTGGCAGAGCTTGCCAGGCCTAGGGTGTCTGAATGCCCATTGGAGCCAGACACTGGACTCTCTTTCCCAGGCAGCCCATGCCAGCGCTCGCCCCCACCCAGAGAGAAGGAGCCTTTCTTTCCTGCTGGCCAAAGCCAAGCCTCCCAAAAGAGCATCAGCAGCAAGAGGGACTGAGCTTTGTTCAGGAAACTGAGGCTTCCTGGCCACCCTGGCCCCACCTCTGCTTGGGAACCCCGGAGCTGGAGAGGGAAGCATGTGTGATGGCCTCCCTTTCCCTTTGTGAGTCTGGCCTGCCCCCTCCAGACCCTGAAGCTGCAGGATTCCCAGCCGGCTTGGCGGGCCGCCTCATAGCCCCCACACCATGCACCTATTCATCAAGGGGTCTGAATGCTGGGACTTTCACAAGGCTCATCCTGTTGGCCTTGAAAGGGCTCACATTGAAGACTGCTTGGGGTGTGCTCAGAGGGAGGGAGGGAGGAAGGGATTCCAACTGGAGTGACTGTGACCACTTGGAGGCTTATGGAATTGAGACCCAGAGAGGGGACTGATGAGCCCACGCTCCCGGCTGCAGGGAGGGACGTCCATTGGGTCCCCAGATGCCAGTTCAGGATTTGAGTCACATGTAGCTCCCCTAAGGACTCATGCCTCTATCTCTGCGTTAAGAGTATGGATAAGGTGTTCTAGAGAGGCTTTGGAAACTGGGTGCGGTGACTCATGCCTGTGATCCCAGCACTTTAGAAGGCTGAAGTGGGAGGATCGCTTGGGTCTAGGGGTTTGAGACCCTGACTCTATAAAGTTTTTTTTTTTTAATTAGCCTGGTATGGTGGTGCACACCTGTAGTTCCAGCTACTTGAGAGGCCTAGGAAGGAGGATCACTGAAGCCCAGGAGTTGGAGGTTGTAGTGAGTTATGATCATGTCACTTCACTCCAGCCCGGGTGGCAGAATGAGATCCTGTCTTAAAAAAAAAAAAAAAAGCCTTGGATATTGCTGGGTTATTTTCTATGCACTCTCAACAGGACAACCCAATTTGGGGTCTGAGGATGAGCAAATGTAGACCAGCTGGGACTTTTGGAAGGACCGAGAAATACTAGGAAGACAGTCTCAGAGACATTTAGGTGTGGCTATTGGGAAAGCCAGGCGTGGGGTGCCCTCCCCCAACAGACTAGCTCTGGGAGAACCATAAGCCTGAAAACTGGAGCAACAGCACCCCCTCCCGACAGCCCCATCCACTCAGCCCAGGCCGGGGAGAGGAGCAGAGATGGACCACACACCTACCATACACACAACAGACATAACAGAAACACACATAGACATACTAGACTCCATCACCGATGGATCCGTGGAGACATAAAAACAGACACACAGGCCAGGCTCGGTGGCTCAGCCTGTAATCCCAGCACTTTGGGAGGCCGAGGTGAGTGGATTGCTTGAGCCCGCGGGTTTGAGACCCA
>NW_007257968.1:806709-813891 GCF_000164805.1 Carlito syrichta | reverse complement strand
TGAAAAAAAAAAAAAATTAGCTGGGCGTGGTAGCGCGCGCCTGTAGTTCCAGCCACTTGGAAGGCTGAGGCGGAAGGATTGCCGGAGCCCAGCAGGTCGAGGCTGCAGTGGCTGGGAGCAGCCACTGCACTCCAGTCTGGGTCACAGAGTGAGACTCCAACTCACAACAAACAAGCAAACAAACAAAAACAGACACACATGGACAGGTACACATCAGATAACAGTTGTTGAATCCTTGTCATGGGCACTGCAATAAGTGTCTGACCTTGATCATCTCATTTAAAGCTCACACAATACACAAATAAACACACGACAAGACCTCTGAGGAAAGACAAGCACATTGGAAACCCAAAGACAAACGCCTCACAGACTCAGACAAAAAAAGGGACAACCAAACCATGGACCCACAAACATACACACACCAACGATGTCCCAAGGACCAGGAGGTAGGACAGATCCAGCCTGGGGGCAGGCAAGTGCATTGTCTGGTGATAATTTTTTAAATAATTGCCAAGGTCGGACACAGTGACTCAAGTCTGTAATCCCATCACCTTGGGAGGCTGAAGTGAGGGGATTGCCTGAGCCTACAGGTTCAAGACCAATCTGGACAACTTGCCAAGACCATGTCTCTATAATAAATTTTTTAAAAAACAGCTGGACATGATGGTGCACGCCTGTGGTTCCAGCTACTTGGAAGGTTGAGGTGGAAGGATCGCCTGAGTCCAGCAGGTTGAAGCTGAAGTGGTCATAAGAGTTTCACTGCACTCCAGCCTGGGCAACAGAGTGAGACTCTGCCTCAAAAAAAAAAAAGTAATAATAATCTTGCTTTTTGTTACCACCTTATACTGGTAATTCTTTAACCATGTCAATGAAAAGGTACTCCTCTCCCCACCCCAGATTATTTTGTTCATTCTAACCTATTGATTTTCTTTCAGATTGTAAAAATTGTGAGATTTTAACCATTTTAAAGTGCACAATTCAGTAGCACTAAGTATATTCACCATGTTACATAACCATCACCGCTATTTCCAGGCCTTCATCATGCTAAACAGAAATTCTGTGTGTTAAATACCAATGCTCCATCCCCCCTCCTAGTCTCTGGTTACCTCTCTTTCTCTTTCTGTCTCTGCATATTCTAGGTTTCTCGCATAAGTAGAAATCATACTAAATCTGTTCTTTTGAGTCTTCACCTGTTGGTTTTTAATAATAAATATGTAGACTTCAAATGAGCACATTTTTTATCATGTGCCCCTTAATTAACCTTGTTCCACAAGGAAGTTAATTCCAAGAACTTCTAGCCCCAGAGCTGGCCCCTAGACAGGTTCTAAAGGTTGGAATCTAGCGAGTTGCTTCAAGTGCAATTTGTGTCTGCAAGCCCTCGCTCAATGGCAGTGAAGTCGGAGAAACAGAACTTGAACTTACTAGTTTTATTTGTGATTAAAATTTAAAACAGGGAATCCAAGAGTGGGCTGTGAAGCTGTAATCGTTTTATTTGGAAAGTGCAAATTTTACATTATACAGGAAACATTTTACTGAATTTGAACAATATGTTTAAAATTGAATTTTCTTCTTTGCAGATTGTTAGTCTTATTTAATTCTAATGTAATGTTATTCATTACTGGGACAAATCAATATGTGAATATATGCCCTCCCTTTTGTTTAAATAATGTAATTTAAAAGCCCTTGCACATTTTTTACTCTTTGTACTATGATGATTCTTATTTTATTTATTTTTGAAATGACATGAGTGTGTATAAGAAATTCAATAAAAGAAAATGTTGGCTGCCTGCCATTTATTAATTGTTATTCACTTCATGGTTATTACTGCCAATAACTTTGTCTTATATAAGAGAGGTGGTCTTATAAATCTGCTCAGGGTCCATGCCGGGCATGCCTGAGACACGCACGCGCACTCGCGCACGCGCGCCCTCTGCCAAGTGCTCAAATCTGCGGACCACGGGTGGGTGGGTCCCCCCAGCTGACAGCAGTTCTAGTGATGGGAAGGCGGGTCCGATTGAGCCGATAAGTCGGGGTCTTGGGGCTGGAGTGGATGGGAAGGAGGGAGAAGAAGCGGACTCAGGCCCCAGGGACTGTCCAAAGCCAGCAGGACCCCCTCTGTCCCTTGCCCCGAAGTCCCTTCTCTGCTGCACTTCCTATATCTACCACGAGGTGCCGCCGTGGCAAAGCGATCCCCGCCTCCGGGCGCCTCTGAGCCCCCGCGCGAAGTTCACGGAGCGCCTCTCTGTGCCAGGCACCGTGCCAGGCCCTGGGGATTCCAGACAAGTGAGGTGCAGCCTCTGTCCCCGGGCACCGCACAGCCTGGCAAGCGGGGACTCACAAGAAGGCTCAGGTGTGCCCAGCCTGGAGGTGAGCGAGGACCGAGGCGAGGTCGGGGTGGGGCGGGGAGGGGACCTGTAGTCCCAGCCTGAAGAGCTCAGGTTTTCCCAAGCGGGTCACCAGGAAGCCAAGTGTCTTAGCGGATGTGCGCTCAGACGAGTACTCTGCTGTCATCTGTGTTTTTTAAAAAACAAGGAGGAACCGGTGCGGAGGCTCATGCCTGTAATCCCAGCACTTTGGGAGGCAGAGACGGAAGGATCACTCGGGCCCAGTAGTTTGAGGCTGCAGTGAACTATGGCCATGCCACTTACTCCAGCCTGCGTGACAGAATGAGAACCTGTCTTGGCGAGACCTCATCTCTACAATAAATCAACAAATTAGCCGGGCGTGGTAGCGCGCGCCTGTAGTTCCAGCTACTGGGAAGGCTGAGGCGGAAGGATCACGGAGCCCAGCAGGTCGAGGCTGCGGTGGCCGGGAGCTTGCCACTGCCCTCCAGCCTGGGCGACAGAGTGAGACTCCAACTCAAAAAAAAATTTAAAAAATTAAAATTAAAATTAAAAAATGAGGGACATTAGTTTCTTCTGGGGATGAGACTTGTGGTTGGGCACAGGGGCGGAGGAAATTGCACCGTGTGCATTTTGTTCATTTTCAACCATGGGAATGAATAGTCTTTCTGAAAAACAAGCTAAACAAAGATTATTAAATTAAAACTTGTAAGGTCTTAAGCTGGGTGCAGTGGCTCCCACCTGTAATTTGTGCACTTTGGGAGGCTGAGGCTGGGGGATCACTTGAGCCCAGGAATTTGAGATCAGCCTGGACAACATAGCAAGACCTCATCTCTACAAAAAATTAAAAAATTAACTGAGTGTGGTGGCACCCTCCTGTAGTCCCAACTACTCGGGAGGCTGAGGCAGAAGGATCGTTTAAGCCCAGGAGTGTAGGACTGTGGTGAGCCACAAGCAGACCACTGCATGCCAGCCTGGGTAACAGAGTCCCTGACTCAAAAATAAATAAAATAAAATAAAATATGTAAAGTTCTTATAATTAAAAATAATTAAGATCTTTCTGGCTGTGTGGTATAGGATGAGTTGGAGAGACAGAGAGTGGAGGCAGAAAACCTTCAGAACTGGGGCATTGGTCCTGGGGACAGGGTGGAGGGGACTTGGGCCAGATGAAGAGACAGGTGTGAGCACTGGGCCAGAATCTCCAGCAGTGGATGGTGACAGGCACAGGGTTCAGCTCATGAGCTTTTCTGGGACTACAGAAATTTAAGGGCCATGAAAAACAAAAATGTGCTTCTGGATTTTTAAAAGAAAACTGCAAAATCCAGATAAACCAATGTTTAATTAGATGTCTACAAAATGGGACCCATGCCAACCAGCCGATTACCACGTAATTCCTAAGGTGAACTGTGATGGATGTTAATAGGTTTGATCCACTGCGGGTAGGGGTGGCCAGTGGGGGAAGCCCCAGGACCTGCCTCCATTCTGTACTTCCAGGCTGAAGCCAGGCACCAGGGAGGCTCAGAAGTCACATTCCGTACCAGGAGCAAGTTTCTGGGTCTTTGGATACTCCCAAGCATCCTCACCCAAGGTTCTCCTGCCCCAGGTGAGGGGTCTGAGCAGGGGCAGGTGGAGGGCAACTCCCAGCAGTGGGGCTCCTTCAAGGCGGGGAGGTGGAAAAACATAGGTGAGGTATCAGCAATGAACAGGACCTTGAAACCATGATGGTCAGCCCACTCCCTGCACAGAAGAGGAAACTGAGGAAGTTGGGACCCTGGCTTGAGTCCATGAGTTGGAGACTGTGGTGAGCTGTGATCATGCCACTGTACTCCAGCCTCAGCAACAGAGTGGGACCCTGACTCAAACAAAAGGAAACGCAAAACCAATAACACAAAAACAACCATTTATGGTCTGGCCTCTGTCCATTTCTCCAGCTCCTCTCCTTTCGTCCCCTACTTGTTCATGCATCGGTAAACATTTACCAAGTGCTTTTCATGCCAAATGCTGGGCATGAAAGGATATCTACCCCTGCTAGCCCCTTAAGGGCCAGGGCTACCTCTTATTAATACTCAGAGATCCCCAGCTGCAGCCATGCATTGAAAAAGAATGAGGCACCTCTATACATGCTGATAGGGGACCGACCCCAAGATATATGAGAGGGACCCCAAAAACTGGACTTTACTTGTAAAAATTGTGTATTTATTCTTACATGTTTAAACTTCAGTCACCTTCAAAGCACCCTCCATTTGATGCAAGACACCTATTGAGACACTTAGAACAATTTTTGAGCTCATCAATTTTGATGCCTTTTAGTGTTTCTGCCGTTTTTTTGTTTCACCACTTCCATGTCAGCAACATGTTTTTCATCTGGGGAAACAAATAAAAAGTCGTTCAAGGAGAGATTGGGTGAATAGGGAGAGTGAGACACCGGCATCATGCCGTTTTGGTAAAAAACTGCTAAACCCTCAGCGCAGTGTGTACAGGTGCCTTGTCATGGTGGAAGAACCAGTTTTGTCACAATTCAGAATGTTTCTTCCATAAATCATGATGCAATCTTCTCAAACTTCCAGATAAAACTGGTTGACCATTTGGAATCATGTTTTGTGGAGTACATGCAAGAATAAATACATAACTTTTTATAAATAAATTCCGGGGTTTGGGGGTCCTCCTTGTACTGTGAAGCTTTTTTTAATGCAAGTTGGATGTGGTGGCTTATGCCTATACTCCCAGCTACTGGGGAGGATCGTTTGAGGCCAGGAGTTTGAGACCAGGCTGGACAACATAGCAAGACCCCCATCTCTATTTTTTAAAACATCCTATTTAACTAGGCATGGTGACACACACCAGGCAGGAGGATTGCTTGAAAGCCCAGGAGTTTGAGGTGAGCCTGGATAATATAGTGAAACCCCGACCCAGGAAACAAAAAAAAGCAGGGTTCACAACAGGGTAAATAGTGTGCTACTTTGTTGCACGGATGCAAAATAAACTGATATTAATGGTTGCCTCTGCAGCAGGGAACCAAGGGACTGGGGGACCCAGGTAGGAAACTTACCTTTCTTGTCTACTCTTTGTACAATTTGAATATTTTACAATATGCTTTTTTTAAAAAAAGTCAGAAGGAAAATGTAACATCTTAAAGCATTCAAGATATCTTTTTTTTTTTTTTTTGAGTCAGAGTCTCACTGTCGCCCAGACTGGAGTGCAGTGGCCACTCCCGGCCACCACAGCCTCGCCCTGCTGGCTCCAGCGATCCTTCCGCCTCAGCCTTCCATGTAGCTGGAACTACAGGCGTGCGCTACCGCGCCCGGCTAATTTTTTGATTTATCGTAGAGATGAGGTCTCACCAAGTTGCCCAGGTGGGTCTCGAACCCATGAGCTCAGGCAATCCACTCACCTCAGCCACCCAAGGTGTGGGATTACAGGCTGAGCCACCGAGCCCGGCTTCAAGATATCTTATTATCTTGAAGAGATAAATTCAGGCTTCAAAATTATAGGTACAATATGGCCCCCTATATTTGTAAAGAAAAATGTATGCTGCATCTTGATGCATAGAAAAATGTTGTACCATAATGTGCTGCTTTTTTTTTCTTTCTTTCTTTCTTTTTGAGTCAGAGTCTCACTCTGTTGCCCAGGCTAGAGTGCAGGGGCACACTCATGGCCACCATAGCCTCAGCCCTCTGGGCTCAGGTGATCCTTCCACTTCAACCTTCCAAGTAACTGGAACTACAGGCATGCACCACCACACCAGCTAATTATTAAAATTTATTATAGCGATGAGGTCTCACAATGTTGCTTAGGCTGGTCTCAAACCACTGAGCTCAGGCAATCCTCTCACGTCTGCCTCCCAAAGTGCTGGGATTGCAGGCATGAGCCACCATACCTGGCATTATGTGCTGTTTTAATTTGGTTTTATTTGACATTCTCCTGATAAAAATTCAAACAGTAGGCTGGGCGCAGTGGCTCAAGCCTGTAACCCTAGCACTTTGGGAGGCTGAGGTGAGAGGATTGCCTGAGCCCTTGGGTTCGTGACCAGCCTGGGCAACTTGGCGAAACCTCATCCCTACAATAAATTAAAAAATCAGCCGAGCGTGGTAGTGTGTACCTTTAGTTGTGACTACTTGCAAGGCTGAGGCGGAAGGATTGCCTGAGTCCAGTGGGTCGAAGATGGGGTGGCCGTGAGTGTGCCACTGCACTCTAGCCTGGGCGACAGAGTGAGACTCCAACTCAAAAAAAAAAAAAAAAAAAATTCAAACAATAGAAAAAGGTATACATGAAAAAATACTCATAACCCGTCCTCTCTTCCAGAAATCCAGTTCCCAGTGTCCTGGACTCTGCTTCTTATCACACTGGAAATGTTAACAATTGTTGTATCAGGGTTGGACTGCAGGGGATATTTTATTTTTGTGCTTTTCTGAAATTTCTACTTTTTCACAATATACATATATTACTGTGGAAATAAGAAAAATACATGCTTTTTTTTTTTGACTAGAAGTCTCACTCTGTTACCCAGGCTGGAATGCAGTGGCACACTCATGGCCACTGCAGCTTTGACCTGCTGGGCTCAGGCAATCCTTCCTCAGTCTCCCAAGTAGCTGGAACTACAAGCATGTGCCACTACACCTGGCTAATTCTTTGATTTATTGTAGAGATGAGGTCTTATCAAGTAACCCTTGGACTCAGGCAATCCTCTTGCCTCCACCTCCCAAAGTGCTGGAATTACAGGCATGAGCCACCACACCTGGTTGAAAAATACAGACTTATTTGGGGTTTTGTTTTTTTTGTTGTTGTTTTTGGTTTTTTTTGAGTTGGAGTCTCACTCTGTCACCCAGACTGGAGTGCAGTG
>NW_007257968.1:789914-806689 GCF_000164805.1 Carlito syrichta | reverse complement strand
CAGGCAATCCACGCACCTCAGCCTCCCAAAGCATGGGATTACAGGCTGAGCCACCGAGCCGGCAATACATACTTTTTAAGTGCTCTAAATTAAGAGAGGCCTTGAACCTTCTTCCTTCCTCCCTTCAATTCAGAAGAAATAGGCTTGATGCTTCCCCCCACCCCCATGTTCATCCACACCCTCCTCCCTCAGTGACTAGGCAGCAGAAACATTTCTTAATCCCAGGAAAGGCCTCCAGTTCCATTTTGAAGAAAACTCGCTTCCTCCTCTGACCTCCACCTCCACCTCTACCTTCCCCTCCCTCTCCAAGCCTCTGCCAACCGGGCCTTTTTTTCAGATACCAGCATAGCAACATGGAGAAGAAACCTGTTGCCTTGTTGATTTTTCAGAGGGACTAAACCCAGGAGTTATCCTCTGTCTTGTTCTTCAATAGGAAGTCTCTAGAAATGGATCTGAAATGCAGAAAAGGGAGAACAGGAAGCAACCTGAAAAACTCCTCTTTCACGTAGATGCCAGGTTAAAAACGACTGGCCTTGTTAAAACCGCACCTTAATGAGGCTCCTTCCCAGTCTAATTGTCACCATGGCAATGACCCCTAGTGGCCATCTTTAATTAACTCAGTCAGAGTCGCCAAATGAGCTCCTCCAGCAAATTGCTTGCCAACCTAGGCAGTCACGCGGCCCCTCCTCTGTCCTCTGTCCTCTCTCCTCTGGCATGGGTGACGGGGCAGAAAATTCTCAGCCCTGGCTTTCCTTTTTATGCACTGGTTCTCCTTGGCATGCCAGGGAATAATAATAATAGTAGTGCGGGGCACAGTGGTTCATGCCTATAATCCCAGCATTTTGGGAGGTGGAGGCGAAAGGATTGCCTGAACTTAGGAGTTCGAGACCAGCCTGAGCAACATGGTGAGACCTCATCTCTATAATAAATAAAAAAATTAGCTGGGCGTGGTGGCACATGCCTGTATGGTTCCAGCTACCCGGAAGGCTGAGGCGGAAGGATCACCTGAGCCCAGCAGGCTGAGGCTGCGGTGGCCGTGAGCAGCGTGCCACTGTACCCCAGCCTGGGTGACTGAGTGAGACTCTGACTCAAAAAGAATAATAGCAATAATAATAGTAATAATGATAGCTCAGATGCTAAGCACTCTTTATGTATTATCTCCTTTAATCTTCATGGTAATCTTATGAGGAATGCACTATTATTATCCATCTTTTTTCAGATAAGGAAACTGAGGTAACTTCGCCTACCTTGGAGAGGCGAACTTTCTCTCTAATTTACTTTCTAAATAAGTTATATTTTTAATCTAAAAAAAGAAAGAAACAGAGGTACAGAGAGACTCAGTCAGTAAGTGGTAGAACCTGGATTTAAACCCAGGCAGTCTGGCTGCAGAGTTATCATGGTAAGTCCCTCTGCTGGAGATGAAACTCAAAGAGTTTCCTGCTTCTTTTGAGCACAATCAAGTACTAAAATTACTTCCTGTATTTACCACTTTCCAGCTGTGTGATCTTGGTCACTTAACTTCACATTTCTGAGCTTGGTTCCTTGTCTGAAACAGGCAGAATCATTAAGGTGGGCCAGGGAGTGGGGCAGATACCCGAAAAGCCCCATTGATTCTGTTCAGTTGTGACCCCCAGCTCCACCAGAACCTTCCTGTTGTCTTCACCCTGGAGAGGTTTCTGAGGCAAGATGGCATGGAGGTGAAGTGATGATAAATATCATCCATGCAAAGCACGGTGCCTGCCCACAGGAAGTGTTCTGGGAACATTAGCAGTTATTATTCTCACTAGGCAGATATAAACAGGGCCCTCCCCCCCATCCAAATGTGATGTCCCTCAGAAAGACCTCCCCCAGAACAGATAACAGTCAGGAACACAGGGGAAAGGGAGCAGTGGAGATGATCCCATTGTCACCAGTTTCAGAATAGGTGGGCCATAGGCTTGGGCACCCATGGGAGAACACACTGGGTGGCATGTGGCCGCTGCAGACCAAACATGGCAGCCAATCTCTTGCCCTGGCCTTGCCCATGAACACGCTTGCATCAACCTAACCAGGCTAGGTCAGAGGGTCCAGGTTCCTGCCACCGAATCTCATTCCAGTCAGAAGAAAGCAAGAGTGACCATGGGCGCGCCCCCTCCCTCTAGGGACATCCCCAGAAGTTGCACAAGACACTTATGCCTATGTTCAACTGGCCTATATTCCACATTTGGATTGGGGGGGGGGTGTACCGCTTATATCTGCCTAGTGAGAATAATAACAGCTAATGTTCCCGGAACACTTCCTGTGGTCAGCACTTCACTGTGCTTTGTATAGGTGATGACATTTATCATCTCTTCACCTCCATGCCATCTTGCCTCTGAAACCACGCCAGGGTGAAGACAACAGGAAGGTTCTGGCGGCGTTGAGGGTCACTACTTAGTCATATGTCCACATCTGACTCCAAGAGAGTTTGGAAATGCGGTGTTGGTTTGGGGCAGCTGTGAGGAAAGAGACGAACTGCAGGCTTTCCCACAAACCTTCAAGTTCTTCTCCACACCACCCCAGAGTGATATTTCAGAACTGCAACTCTGACCATGTCTAAATCCTTCAATAGCTCCTCACTGCCTTCAGAGTGAACCCTGTGTTTATTTATGAGAGCGAATTACAAGACTCGCAGGATCAGGCCCCCACTGCTTTCCCACTCATGCTTCATTCCAGCCACAGCAGGCCATTGGCCATTCTCTGAACCGAATATACTTTCATGACTCTCTAATGGGATCTGTGCTGGGAACGCCATTTTACCTCTTCTCCATTGAGTGAGAACACCACCTCCTCCCTAGAGCCTTCCCAGGAGCAGAGAGAAAGGGGTGACCAGGATGGACAGGAAAGGGTGAGCATTCAACCCCGGCTGGGGAAGGAGGCGTTCTGCTGTCCAGGGCTAAGGGAAGACCTGAGCTGTGGATGTGCCGGCCTTCCCGTTGCCCACAGGAGGCAAACGGGAGCCTTTGAGATGAGAAACGATAAGAGATTCCAAAGTGTTCTTTCACCCCCATTTGACAGATGAGGAAACTGAGACCCGGACACAGGCAGTAACTTGACCAAGGTTTCACTGCAGCAGAGCAGGAACTCCTGGTTGCCCTTTGGTGCTCACACCATGCTTTGGTTGCTAGGCTGTGGTCTGTATATTAATATCCTATGGGGTCAGCAGCAGTCCTAGGGATATCACTCTGAGAGGTGCGGCTTGGGCAGGGGCTGGACGGGCTGGGGGCACTCAGAGGCCTCAGTCTCTCGACAGCTCCCTAGGCGATTCCAGGACACCCCGACTCCCTAACAACGCCCACCCCACGCCTTCTCCACCCCCACCACCATAGGGCCTGGGAGTTGCACCTGGCCCAGCCCTGCAGTTCCCCCATGACGTCGGGAGAGGGCGCAGCGCAGACTTAGACGAGCAAGCGAGGCCAAAAGGCGTCCAGGCAGATCCAGGAGACTCCATCTCCCGTCCTCGACCCGCTTCCTTTCTGCAGGCCCCTGGGGTGCTAAGAACGCAAAGTTCCGCCTTGTCTCCGCCCTTGGCACTTGAGATTGGGGGAGGGGCATCGTGCTCCCCCACTAGACGGTGAACTCGCGACCACTGTTCCAAAGGCAAGCATGAAGCGAGAGAGGCCGCCTCTGCTCCTCAGGACTGCGCGGGACCACGGAGGTCCTCGCCGGCTGCTGGCACTCTCACTGAGCCCGGAGTCCCTGGAACGAAAGCCGGCTACCACCTGCATAAACAGCCAGCCAAGCAGAGTCAGGCTGGATTTGGGGGACATCTGTCTTTCCCAACCTGAAAAATAAGATGGCCGGGTGTGGTGGCTCACGCCTGTAATCCCAACACTGTGGGAGTCAGCGGCGAGAGTATTGCCTGAGCCCAGGGGTTCGAGACCAGCCTGGGCAACTTGGCGAGACCTCGTCTCTACAGTAAGTAAAAAAATAGCTAGGTGTGATGTTGTGCACGTGTAGTTCCAGCTACTTGGAAGGCTGAGGTGAAAGGATTGCCTGAGCCCTGCAGGTCGAGGCTGTGGTGGCCATGAGTGTGCCACTGCACTCCAGCCTGGATGACAGAGTGAGACTCCAACTCAGGAGAAGAAGAAGGAGGAGGAGGAGGAGAAGGAGAAGGAGAAGAAGAAGAAAGGGAGGAGGAGAAGGAGGAGGGAGGGGGAGGAGGGGAGGAGGAAAAGAAAAATAAGGTGAGGTGTCTGGTGCACTCCTAAGTCCAGGCCAGGCAGTGGTGGTGCCGCTGGAGAGCCCACTTCCAGAAGTGTGGCCTGCAACTTACACGGTCCAAGGACCTCTCGCTGGACCATCTCATGTGCCGTGGTGTTCCCATCGCAGATCCCATTTTGTTCCCACCAAGCCAAGGGGCTACAAAGCTATGATCTTAGAACGATGAATGTCAAATTGTTTCACCAGTCAGGCTCTCGAGCTGGAATGAAAAAGAAAAGGAAAAGGTAAATTCCCCTGAACATCTTGCTATGGCCCAGATGGTTTCTACACTGGACTTTGGAAGCACGTGGAAGACCAAGGTCCTGGTCTGCCAACAGGGCACTTGCCTGGCTGAGAATGTTTGGAGCTCCACCACCTCTTCAGGTTCCTTCCTTTTGGCCTCCCAGTAGTCCTCAGACCATTTTCTCTTCCTCAGCCTGCCTTGGCATATCAAGTAACACCAGTCACCATTTCCCCCCACTCTCTCTTGGTCCTCCCCCTAATCATCCCCTCTCTACCCCCACTTCTTGAAAAGGCCATCTGTGAGGTCACAGCCAAAGGTCAGTTGTCAGTCCTCATTGTACTTGGCCAGTCAGCATCTTGGACGTTTTTTATCTTTCCTTCCTTCTTAAGATGCCCCCTGCCCCTGGTCTCCAGGACATCACATATCACTTTTTTTGTTCTCCTCCTTCTAAAAGACTCTCCTTTCCATTCTCCTTTAACTGATCTTCCTCCTCTAAAATCAAAATACTTCAGTGTTCAGCCCCTGAGACATTTTTCTTCTCTCTACATTTACTCTCTAGTGAGTTTATCTTGCCTCATGGTTTTAAATAAGGCTTATACACTAACAACTCCCAGGTTAATATCTCTAGCCAGGACCTCTCCCCTGAATACCAAGTCTATATATCCAGTTGCTGCTGGACCTTCCTCCTTAGCTGTCTAACTGGCCTCTCAAACTTAACATGTCTAGAATCAATATGATATCCTAATACCCAACACTCTGCTTCTCCTTCAGCCTTCCCCAGTTCAGGAACTAGAAGCTTCATACTTCTGGGAGCTCAACCCAATACCCCAGGGCCATCCTTGATTCCACATTCCACAATTCCTCTCACACCCTACCTTCAGTTCCTCAGTAAACCTAAGCAACTCCATCTTCAAAACACACTGTATTTAAGCCAGTCCTCACCCATCACTGCCATCCTGATAGGGGTTTCAGGTGGGAGACATAGGGGTTAGATCATTGAGGGGGAGAGATCTCTTGGCCCTGGAAAGAACTTTGACGTTTTACTCTGAATGATATTGAGGGCTTTACATATGATCAGATTTGCCTTTTGAAAAGATCTCTCTGGGTACTGAGTGGAGAATAAATTGAGGGGACAAGATGGGAAGCGGTGAACTCAGGTGGTTATTGAGGTTTGGAGGCAGGATGATGATGGTTCGGACTACTTCCCGTCCGGGAAGAGTCCCCCATCTAAGATGGGGAAAGTCCGTCTCAGAGGCGAGAAGGTGGCCCAGGCTGTGATTGAACAAGCGAGCTTCTGTTGGCGACCCCAGAGGAGGCGGTCCGCGTTTCAGCACCACTGGGCGGACAGCTCCCGCCCCGCCTCGGCGCACGAGAGCTCAGCGCGCGTCCCGCAGAGCCCCGGGGTCCCGCGCCCCCGCGGAAGCTGGCTAGAAGGAGTCCCGAACTAGATATAGGCGAATGTCCTTTCTCGAAAGCCTCCGTCTGCTGCCCTCTATAACGGAGATGACGATGCGGGTGCGCCACCTCATAGGGCATCTGAGGGCTGACCCCGATGAACTTTAGGGACACCATTGAAAGGAGATGCCAAACAGCAAGGCCTCTGAAAACAGTTTCCGTTACAGACTCGGAGTTTATTTCCTTGGCTTTGGAAAATTCCAAATGAAGCCGAGTCTGCAGCGGGGTGCGCACTGGCGTTGGCAGTCTCTGGGGCGTTTCCACGAAGCTCCTGTTCGCCTTCACCGCTGTGTCCTGTCTGCCGGCAAAGCTCCGGAGAGCGAAGCTGCCTCTCTGAGAATTGGACCGTCTGAATTATCCCGGACCCATCGCAGCCCGCTCTCTCCACTGGCAGAGTTTCTCCAGGGTGGGGTATTGCAGCCCTCTGCTCCTGGCCTTCCAGAGTTGCGCTCCCGCTAACTCAGTCTAGCTCCCCTTGATTGCGTTTGAACTGATTTGAATTTTTTTTTTTTAATCTGGGGCTTAGCAGGATTCCTTTTCTGGGAGTTGGAGAAGGCCACTTGGTATCTCCAGACAGAGGAAGATGTGTTGACTCAGATTCCTAAAGGTGCTATCAGAAGGGTCCGGAAAGACAGGAGGGACCTCGGCTTTCTCGCTCAGAAGTGACTTCTGGGTTTCAGCTCCCCAAAGAGGAGCTTTCTATAAGCTTCCCTGTGAGAGGGTAAAAGTAGCAGAGTCAGACCCTGGCGGCCGTAGGGATCCCCCAAATCACAGAGGGAGCCCACCCTGGCATGGCAGCGATTCCACAGGGCTGAACTGTGCAGTGACCCGATCTCGGTCTTATCTGCTACTGCCCAGGTCCACGTGGCCAATCCACATCCACCTGGCCTCCCTGCACTAGGTGGGGCTTGATCCTTAGGCAAGGTTTGTCCCAGTAATGTCCCTTGAATGGGCCAGGCTCCAACTTCAGAACCACTCGTCATTAAGGCAGATACAGAAGTGGGAAGTGCCCAGGACTAGGGTGTGTGTGTGTGTGTGTGTGTGTGTGTGTGTGTGAGAGAGAGAGAGAGAGAGAGAGAGAGAGAGAGAGAGGACAAGGCCTGACCTAGAATCAAACCTCAGCCACTTCTCTTTTTCCTCCCTCGCTAGGTGACCTTGAGTTAGTCACATCACTGCTCCCAGCCTTAGCTTCTCCGCCTGTGAAATGGAGTGGGGGGGAACAGTTCCTCCCAAGGGTTCGCTGTCAGGAGCCACTAAAACAAAAGTAAACCTCTGATCACAGCCCAGTTAAGTGACCTTCTGTTATTAAAATGTGAATGCCCTTTTTGGAAGGGGGATACTTCAAAGAATTAAGGGAGACTCTCCTCTCCCACAACCAGCCCATTTCCCAGTCTCTCTCTAGACACCCGCACCCTCCATTGGGGACTGGGTAAGCATTCACACCCATTTTACAGATGGGAACGAGGAGGCCTCAGTGGTGACCTGCCCTGACCATGGCCCCACTTCAGTTCCTCAGACCAAGAACCCAGGTGAAGGGAACCTCTGCCCTCAGCCAGAATTAACCTGAGAGGCTCTCCTCCCTCCTGGGGCCCCAGCACTCCATTTCAGGAACTTCCAAGAGGGCATGGAGAACAAAAGGAAGTTTCCAGGTGGCTGTCCCAGGAACAAGAGTGCCACCCTCATCTCCCCTTCAACAAGACCTCGGCTCCCCCATCTGTAAGACTAGGAGAATGAGGCTCCTCAGATGAGCCTGCGGATTCCATGAGACAAAAATCCAGACAGGCATCCACCCTGGGTCCTGACAGTCTCCCCAAGGGAGACGGCACTCTCCCGAAGGGCTGGCATTTGGGCTCCCAAGAGTGCAAGAGGTTAAAAGACCCAGCCAAGGTCACGCGGCTGAAAACGTGGAGCTCAGTTCTCTCCAGCAGAGCGACTAGGAGGGCAGAGAAGCCAGGTTCCTGAGCCTGCGGGGAGCGCGAATGGAAAGAGCCGGCGGGGGCGGCCGCTTTGCGCTGGAGTCACTGGTTCGGATCCTGCTCTTTGGATCCCTTGGGCAGCAGGGAGCTCTTACGGCCTCTCCAGATCGGATCCTCCCTTTCCAAATGGGGCCCTCCCTCTCCAGATCGATCCCACCCTTCTCCAGATGTCGCTGCCGGTGCTCACGCTCAGGGGCGAACCTGCCTGTTTCTGGAGCACAGGGAAGACCCATCACTGACGTGTCCCCGACCATCTGCTCCACCGTCTTTCTGATTCCGGCACCTTTTAAGCCGGGGCGCGACTGGGTTTTATCATTAGCCGCAATGATGAGCTGTCGGGATCGCATTTAGTTGAAAAAATATATGAAAGCGATTAGGTGCATCCGTAGATGAACGCACATAGACATCCATTCGTACCTGGGCTCCCGAAGACCCCCTTCTTCCAACCGCCCACCCGCCACCGCAGAGCAGTAGACAGAAAACCCCGCGCGGGGGAGGCGGCCCGAAGAACGTCGCGGGCAAGGCCAGATCCACGCTGCCCCATGCCCGGGTGCGGTCGGGGCTTCACCACCTTCCGGGGCTGCGCAGAGGTAGGCATGCGGTTTCCACCGCCAAACTGACATGAAGGGGGCCCCTTGGACCCCCGCCTCCTGCCGGGAGTCTCCCCGCCCGCCCGGCAGCCTGACTCGGCTAAGGGAGCAGTCCCGAGTGCCCGCCCGAGCCGGGTGCGGGGCGCAGCGGAGACGCAGAGCTCACGGCGGCCCTAGTCAGCCATGGTCAGCGGCGGCTCGAGATCGCGGCCCGGCTCCGCGCTTCCCCAGCCGGTCCGCTCTGGGACCCCGCGACCTTCCCCAGTCCAGGGCCCCGAGCCCGGTCTCGCTGCAGCGACGGGGCCCGCGTGCTCAGGAAGTCGGCCCTTCGGGTCTGCCTTCGCTCTAGGGCGTCTCACTGCGCCATCTGCACCCCCTGCTTCCCGGCCGCCCTGCCCTTGCGGCGCTCCCCCGCGCCTGGCCGGCGCACGCACACAGTGGGCGCTCTGTCCAGCGTGATTCCCTCCGGCTTCGCAGGCCGGAGCTGGCAGGCTGCAGCTACTTGGGCTCCCCCTGCTGGCGCCCGCAGTCACGACCTGAGGCAGCACCCGCTTGGAGCGCTTTTTTTTTAGACTCTCAGAGACCCTCGGCTCTCCCGGCCCCCGTGCCCGCCTCCTGCCAAAGACGCCCGTCAGAGGATCTTATTTTCCCACAACGTTCCCCTGAAGGCAAACAAAATGAAAAAATGCACGCGCTTGCCCAACAAATATTTACTGAACACTCACTCTGGTATTAACCACCATGATTGAGTACTTACTGCATGCAAGGCATTGTTGGGCTCTTTTACATGTATTAGCTCATTTAATCCTCACAACAACCCTAGCAGGTGGGTATCGTTATTACTCTCACTTTACAACTGAAGACACCCAGGCCCAAAAAGACGTGCCCAAGTTCTCCCAAAGCTGGTAAGAGAACCTGGGTGCCTCCAGAACCCAGGCCCTCGGGCCTCATATTACACCATGGAACACTGTGGTAAAACAAAATAGACAAGCATAAGACACCTGAGGTGGCTTCAAAGCATCCCTCATTCTCCAATTAACCTTGTGTAATTTTTTCTAGAAAGAGAAACAAGTGAATGCTTTACCTAGAGAGAGAAATTGAGATTTCCTGACCATTTTCTGGATTTGTGTTTGCTTGTGGCACCAGTAGTTACAAGAGTAAGATGGTTGTTCTACATTTCAAAGAGGAAGTAGGGTGAAAAAAAAGCTTGCAAATCACTACCAGTTTGAGATTCCCTCCCCTATCCCTTCAAAACTGTGTTTTCTTCCAGAAGAGAAGAGAATGAGGCTAGGTAAGAGTCAGTGGATGGCTCTTCACTCCAGGAAGCCAGGAACCATGAAGGAGCCTCACCTTTTTTTACACACACACACCACCACCACCACCACCACCACCACCACCAAAGTGGTTTTGTCACATTCTTCATGGGCTTCTCCTTTGTCTTGGGGACTTGGAATGGGCCCCAGCCACTGACCTCACCATGGGCCTGGGCACAACTTTGGTGCAGGGTGATAAGGGCTACATCCCAGAAATGGGCATTCAATACATCTCCATGGGACTCTTAGTAGGTTGGGTCCTTCCTTTTGCAGACTCCCAGACCTAGTATTGCCCTTGAGATTTCCTGAGTCCTGGGAAAAGCTACTGATTGTACCAGAGAGCCAGAGACATGCCTTCTGTCCTTAGAGCCTGGTCCAAGGAGGAAAAGGGAGAGATCCTCTCCCCAAAGGGCAAGGGAGACCCAACCGAGCCCCAGAGAAGAATCCAGCCCACCTGGAGCTGAGCTCATAGTGCAGTATGTAGCTGGGTGGCGGCTTATCAGTGGAACGCTCCTGCGTGGATGTTTGGTAAGGAGTGTCTGGGAGAGACTGGTCAGAAAATGTGGAAACACTGTAACAGCATGTTGGTTCCACAGTATTTATCTGATTTTTCATGTCAGTGTGAGCCAGAAGGTGGCCATGCGTCCATGCCCGTGTGTGCATGTCAATCTCTGTATTTGAACACAGGTTAAGCATGGACCCAGAAGCAAGTCCATATCCTGGGGAAGAGGGGTGGTACACCACAGTGTGTACAAGCTGGTGAGTACCCTGTAGTCACAGAAAAACAGGTCTGAGTGAGGGTGTATGATCATATATGAGTATGCAGGAGTGTGTGTGTGTGTGTTCACAAGCAAACCCCAGTCGGGGTGGCTGTATGTGTGTGTGGACACAGATATACAGAGAAGCCGCTATCTGGTTCTATGTCTGGGTGACAGTGTGTGTGGCATGTGTGTATATTTATAAGTATTTCATAACCTGGTAAACTGACACCGTGATTTGGGGCTGAGCGTGCATATGTATGTGTGTGTATGAGTGTTGACAATGTAACCCCAAGCTTGTAGGTGAGTGACTACATGTGAGTGTATGTGTCTGCATTTTACAGGCACACCCCAGCCTGGCTCCACATTCCGGGCCCCATGGACATACGCAAGTCCTCTGACCACAGGGGGCTGGGCCCTGTGGGTCCTGGGGCTGGCTGAGTGTGGGTGGAGTCTGTAGGTGACTGGTGTTTACCAGCATGGACAACCAGCCTTTGTCTGGTGCCCACTCCCCATGGCCTCTAAATCCTTCACCCTGGCATGACCTCGGCTGTCCTTGCTCCAGACTGCCTTCCCCAAGGAGTCCCTTTAACTCACAGCCCCTTTCCTGGCCAGGGGGTTGGGAGGTGGGGGATATTCATCTCGGGGAGTTTTTGTTCTGCCTCATGAAAGGCCTCAATGGCTGGGAATACCATTCTAATTACGGGGAAGCCCAGCTTATGTGGGGGACACAAAGGGCTGTGGTCTCATAGCAGCTCCTTCCATCCGTCAAATAAGGCTGTCTAATGACGGGGTGAGAGCTGTGAATGCCTAAAACAAACTCGAAAAGGAGGGAAAATAAAGCCGCTGGGGGCTTAAAATATATTAAATTACCCTGATTAGGAGTCGTGGCTTTGCAGGCACTGGTTGGAGAGGCTGGGGAGGTTGTGAGTCCCGCTATTCACGTTGGGGGGAGAGGGGTCAGTAGGTCGGGGGGGGGGCGTTCACAGAGCCCTGGCCCATTCTCATGCTAACACCAGGGACACACTGCAGGCTTAGTGGGCTGGAAAATAGAAATGAATTTGCTGTAATCCTCCTCCCTCCCTCCTTCTCCCTCTCTCTCCCTCTACAGCCCAGGAGAAGCTTTGCCAAAGTACAGCCCCTTGGGAGCTTGCTGAGTGTTGGGGTAGGGCCACACCCCCTGGAATCTGTGTCCCTCAGCCCTCTCACCCTCTTACTTCTTCTTTCTATGGGGCCCAGGAATGAGAATCGGTTCCAGGGCTCATCTGAAGGAGCAGGAAAAAAGATGGTGGGGTTCCAGTGGGGGGAGGTGCCAGTGTGCATGGGCATGGGTTTGCTCGAACACCCCTTTCAAGGGTACAATTATTCATTATTCACGATCCACAGTTATCACTTCACACACGTGTGCACCATTCACAGACACAAATATGCCTTCACTATTTCATGCACATATCCCTTCACCAACTCACACTTTCATAGGCACAAATACATCTGCACACAATTGGCAGACACATGCACCCCTTCATGAGCAATTATACACAGGCACCAACGGAGCCCTTC
The DNA here is from genome assembly GCF_000164805.1 of Carlito syrichta. Lineage (NCBI taxonomy): Eukaryota > Metazoa > Chordata > Mammalia > Primates > Tarsiidae > Carlito > Carlito syrichta. The sequence goes on along the minus strand of NW_007257968.1, from coordinate 794,572 downwards.
ACAGGCACCCATGAATGGAGACATATCCCTTTTCAGGTGGCCATATGCTTCATCCCAGATATGAACACCCACATACCCCTTCAGACATGCCTCCAAAACCACCTAGTAGAACTGCAATATTTTACAATGGGGGAAACTGAGGCTAAGAACCCAAGAAACTGCCCTTTCCCGGTGCTGGTTAAATCAGCCCTATTTCTACGTGCTGTGGGACCTTGGGTAAGTCGTTCCCCTCTCTGGGCCTTAGTTTCCTGCTATAAAAGGGTATGCTTGGGCTAAAATGTTCTGGAAAACCCTTCCAGCACAGAAATTAGGAGGAGCCAAATTTCAGGGACTATCCCTTCTGGCCCTCCCCTGCCTCTGCACACTTGTGTATGTACACGCACACACACTTGGCACACACGCACTCCACAGTGCACACAACGAGTCCCTCAAGTGTTCACATCATTACAAACTACGGTCCCCGTCCCGGGGAGCCCTGTAGCCACATCCTCATAGGTCCCACTGCAAGTGACTCCGCCGTCCCGCCCATCCACCTTCAACTGTGCGTGTGCATCTGTGGCTTTGTCGGTTTGGAAAGTGGCGGTGTCAGACATGACTCTGAACCACCGAACCCCACTGAGTGGCGCCAGGGACCCAGGAGAGGTGCACAAACGCGCTCCTCTCGGCCCCAGACGCCCTCTGGGGGAGAATCTGGAACAGGCGCGTCTGGAGGAGACCAGCAAGTACACGTGACCTTGCGACCTGACCCTGAGAGTCTGCACAGGGAAACCTACTCCGCCTGTTTCTTGGCTCTGCTGTGGGGAAGCCAGGGAAGCTCAGGCTGGACTGGAACAGAGAGTAAGTGAGCAGAGGGGAACGTGGGAACCGCAAGGCCAGCCCTGCCACCCTTTCCCCTTGGTGGCCTCCAGGAACACCCCTCCCTCTGCAGTGCCCTGTGAAGACCCAGCCAGCCGAGGTGTATGAAACCATGACCAGGGTGGGCCCACCCAAGTTGGGCTGCCAGCTGGTGGAAAACCCAAGCCAATTGGCATCTGCATTTCCATCAGTGATGTGGGAGAGGGAGGGCCCTAGTCAGCCAAAGGGCACTAAGAGAAGCTTCAAAAGGTTCAGGAACCTAATTCCCACTCACTCCACAAAAAGAAGGTAAGTCCCCAGAAGATCACCTTCTGAGGCACCTGGGTCAGTTGAGGCTGCTGCTGCCCCTTTTTCCTGGAGGCAGGAGCAAGGTTGCAGCTATGTTGCTTCCTGAAGGTTGGGGTAGGACCCTGGGCTGCAGTGGGGCAGAGGGGTGCAACCGAGATACTGCTGACCTGGATACCCAGAGGTACTAAGTGGTGATCAGGCATCAGAGTAGGGTCCTGCAGGACCAAAGGCAAGCATCTTTAGGACAAGGCATGGCCAGGCACAGTGGCTCAGCCTATAATCCCAGCAGTTTGGAAGGCTGAGGCAGAGGATTGCCTGAGCCCAGGTGTTTGAGACCAGCCTGGGCAACTTGGTGAGACCTCGTCTCTACAATAAATCTCAAAAACTAGCCGGACGTGGTGGTGTGGGTCTGTAGTTCCAGCTACTTGGAAGGTTGAGGTAGAAGGATCACCTAAGTCCAGCAGGTCGAGGCTGTGGTGGCCATGAGCGTGCCACTGCACTTCAGCCTGGGTGACAGAGTGAGAGACTCCACCTCAAAAAAAAAAGGCACATGGAGTTTCAGTAGGCAGGATGGGATGGAAACCACAGGGTCCACGGTGACGGTGACGATCCAGGGGCCACCAGTACTACTGAGGTGGGTTGCAAGAGTCCAGTCTCAGGTTTCTGGCACTCTTCATACCCCTTTCTTGGCCCTGCAGCTCCCTCCCTGGTTGGGGCCAGCTTGGCCCTTGCCTGAGCTCTCCCCACATTCCTTCTGCTTCCAGCTTCCTAGCTCCAAGTCAGGTGGCATCATGCACTCCCATTACAGAAATGGGGACGCTATGCATGGTGCATATTCAGGAAAAACAAGATGAAAACCAAAATGAAGGGAAGAGGGCATGTTAGGGGAGGGTGAGAGGCAGCAGGAAGATTTGAGGAGGTGACAGCTTGAGGATAGGTCACATTGTGTGGAGAGGGCTGGCCTCATGTCCTTCCCTATGGTCTGAGTCCAGTCCTTACTGGGCCCCAAGGTTTCCCAAACGATTGCCCCAGTCTTAGGGTGAAGGAACCCACCCTGGAGCAGCCACACCCTGCCCTGACTCAATTCTGCTCCTTCTTGGTCTTTTGGGGGCATCGGGTTGGGACCCCGAGGGACAGCAGGGACCAAGGGCGGGTGTGACTGAGAAGAGTGAAATTCAGAGTGCAGTGGGAGAGGGGGTTCGTTTGAAGCTCTTATCACTCCCACAATAATCCAGCCAGTCCCTAAGTCCTTCGCAGCAGCAACCAGACACCCCCAAAGCCACACATTCAGGAGGAAGCACACACTTACGCCATTAATAACCCAAGCGAGAGCAACAAATTCAAATTCCAGGATTTTCACCAAATAAACTAAGCTTCATTTGGGGAAGCTCAGCCCCTGGCCATGATGGGGAGGTGGCACGGGAGAAGGGGCTAGTGAGATGCCCTGGGCGCTTGAGGAAACCCCTTGACCAGGCCCTCCCGGGAGCCTCTGGCTGCCTCGACCTGCTGCCCTTGTCCCAGAATGAGGAAAGCTTGGGTGGACTTCACGGTGACAAATGGAGCCTGTGTGGGCTGGGGGCTGCCCAGGGGCTGCGATGCAGAAATGCCTGGTTCTCCTCTGCAGAAGTAGCTGAGAGTCCAATTTGTAGCTGGAAAGGCCAGGGACACTAGAATTCCTAGCCATTCTTACTTTACAGCGTATCTCTACCATCCCGGTGTCTGCCTTCCTGCAAATGGCCCATCCCATCCGTTGCCTCCCATTAATCATAAAGAGAAACGGGATCTTGTTTTTTTGTTTTGTTTGTTTGGGTTTTTTTTCCTAGTTTAGTCCCAAAATGAGCGGTTGTGTTTGGGGCGAATTCCAGCGGGGCCAAGCTTGTTTTCTTCGGCATGATGGCGCTACCAGGGCTCTGGGAGGATCTACGGGGGTCTGGCACTGGCACCGTGGTGGGGCTGGGAGGAGCTGGGGATTCCTGGCCACCCGTGTCCGCAGAGAACCGCAGCCCAGAGTTCCCGCGTCTGGCGCGCAGCAGGCTCAGGTTCTCACACTCAGCCCCAGGCAGGAGAACCTAGTCCCCCTCACAAGACACCCCAGAGACGAAGCGGGGGGGGGGGGGGGGGGGGGGGGGGGGGCACCCACCAGCACAACAGTAGCACTCCAAAGGTCCTACCCAGGTGTTGGCAAGAGTCTGGAGGCTGGATTTTCAGTGGCCGCCTGCGTCAGGGGTAAAGGGATCATTCTAGGAAACCCCAATATCCAGCGATTTTCTAAACATCCCGGTCCCGGAACCCTGCATGACCACTGCCATGAGATCCCCCCCAAGGGCTGAGCAGCAGAGCCGGCTTTCGGCAGTGGCTTTGGGCTTCTATTCGTACAACACAAAATGAGTCGGGAGAGCCCAGTGAAGACAAAGCCATTTTTAAACGTTCGATTGGCGAAATCTCCACATTTAACGAACGCTTTCATTTTCAGAGCTGTCTGTGGCCGCATGCAGGTCCAGAAAATCGATTGTGTTTCTGGGTGAATTCCACCCGGGCAACTGAGTCCTGGGAATTCGCGCCTGTGTACACAGTAAGCCCATATTTTGGAAGGAATGCATGAGTGGAAAAGAAACCAGCCGCCAGGACGCGAATGTGTTTATAAATTCACTGTTGTGCCTTGTGGCGATCTACACACAAATATGCCTGCTTGCCCTGCCTGTATGCCTTCCCGGTGCTGCCCCGGGTGTGCGGGCTGGGCAGTCCACCCTAGCCTCCCTCCCCCCTCTGCACACTCAAAACCCTTAGCTGCTGTGTCTGGAAGCGGCTGTTCGGTCCAGCCGGGTTCCCGGAGGAGCTAGTTTTTCTTGTACTGGTCTGGGGTTTACAAATTAAGTTATCCAGGTTCTTAAATCCTCCGTCCCATATGCCCAAGGTTTAAGAGCCAGACCAGATGCGGGGCCCCACTGGAGCAAGCGGGAAGCCGAGGGTGTGGATGGGTCCCACCCAAGCGTGACCGGCACCACGGAAACCTCATGCCACCGTTTCCTGTGTTATGCTCAATGTTCGGGGGACCCACGGGGCAGCATGCCTGCACGTTTACGCGTGTCCGTAGGCCCCTGCAGTTGGAACGTGGGACAAGTCTTTCCAAAGGCCCTGCGTTCTGCGCACTGACTTTTCCTATCAATGGGAGAGACGCAGGCTATTGACCCAGCGGCCTCCTCCTCTCCGTCTATTGTCGCGGCTCAATCACGCACTTACCGGAAGAAAAGCGAGTTTATCTTAGGCTGGAGGAGACTCGTGTTGCGAGTGTGTGTGTGTGTGTGTGTGTGTGACTCAAGGGTGGGGGAAATTCTGCCACCGGGACTGTGCAGACGGGTTGAGGAGAGACACTTTCAGAAAAGAGCCAATTTCCCCTTCACAATGAGCGCTAAGTACCTGATAAATGGGGCTGGTGTTTATTCATGAGCAGGTACTTTGGAGATGGCGATTAGAGCAGCCGCCCGCGCTGCCTAGCCAAGGTACTTAAAGCCGGG